>NW_028320271.1:77500-176501 GCF_062004578.1 Staurois parvus
GTGTGTTACCAATTGTTTTCTTGGTGACTGTGGTCCCAGCTGCCTGGAGATCATTGACAAGATCCTCACGTGTAGTTCTGGGATGATTCCTCACTGTTCTCATGATCATTGACACTCCACGAGGTGAGATCTTGCATGGTGCACCAGACCTAGGGAGACTGACACTTGTTTTGTGTTTCTTCCATTTGTGAATGATTGCACCAACTGTTGTCACCTTCTCACCAAGCTGCTTGGCCATAGTTTGGTAGCCCAGTCCAGCCTTGTGTAGGTCTACCATCTTGTCCCTGACATCCTTGGACAGCTCTTTGGTCTTTGCCATGGTGGAGAGTTTGGAATCTGATGGTTTGATGGCTCCTGTGGACAGGTGTCTGTTATACAGGGAACACAATGAGATTAGCAGCACTCCCTTTAAGAGACTGCTTCTAATCTCAGCTTGTTACCTGTATGAGAGACACCTGGGAGCCAGAAATCCTGCTGAATGATAGGGGATCAAATCCTTCTTTCCCTCATGAACATGCAGATCCGTCATCATTTGTTAGACGCATTTCTGCTGAATTTGTTGTTGTATTCTGTCTCTCAGTGTTACACCGAACATTCCATTGTTAGACCGATCGTTTCTGTGTGAGGGGCGAACATTCCATTGTTAGACCGATCATTTCTGTGTGAGGGGAGAACATTCCATTGTTAGACCGATCATTTCTGTGTGAGGGGCGAACATTCCATTGTTAGACCGATCATTTCTGTGTGAGGGGCGAACATTCCATTGTTAGACCGATCATTTCTGTGTGAGGGGCGAACATTCCATTGTTAGACCGATCATTTCTGTGTGAGGGGCGAACATTCCATTGTTAGACCGATCAGGGGCGGACTGACCATTTGGAAACTCAGGTACTTCCCAAGGACCCAGGGTCAGTAGGGGGCCCCATGAGATGCCCCTGGTACCTTTTTCATAGGCTTTTTTGAGTTTGGGCAAGGACACAGAGGCCCCATGATCCCCTATTGCCCGGGGGCCCCATGAATTGACAGTCCGCCCCTGAGACCGATCATTTCTTTGTGAGGGGTGAACGTTCAACATCAGGGGGGGCAAATACACATTTCCTGCACTGTTTATACAGGTGATTGTGCGAAGCCCCGCCTCCTGTCGCAGTTCCTCTATTATAGGGCGGCGAGGAAACGATTATTTGGCTTCACTTTCGTAAGATAAGAATTGTCAGTTTGTTATTTTGGATTTGTCGCATTTATTGCACCGCAGTGTAGGAGTCGTGCGTTACGGAACCACCTGAATTTGTGGCGGGAGTCGCTGTCAGCACCGGAGGGATGAACGCCATAAAGGTGGTGCAGCAGCTTCATTGAACCCCCCCTCCCCTCCCCCGCATTGTGTCTCTTCCAGCAGTGGGGTGACCATCTCTGCCAGAAGTTCCGCTGGAACCTGAAAGCAGCGACATGGAGAGACGTTGCGGAACGTTTGGAAGATATAAGAACCAATGTGTCCATAATTGTCTTGCAGCTGGAGGTGCGAGCGATGTCAGAGAACGGAACCCCCGTGGAAGTTCCAAAGACGTTCGTCATTAAAGTGATCGATGTGAATGACAATCAGCCGTTCTTCACACAGATTGTATCTGATGGCTTCGTGACGGAGGGATCCCCGAAGGGTGAGTGCTGTCGTCTGATTGGGCGATGTTCCAGCCACGCTTCTCTGCACGGTCCACAACGCGCAACATTTACAGGCAGGATTGTTCTGTGTCTTTTAGGGTTCTTTGCGGTAAAAGCACGGAAGCAATGACACCGTTGTAGTAGGAATGCGCCAATACCGAGTGTCTGCTCCAATACTGAGTGTCTGCACCAATACCGAGTGTCTGCTCCAATACCGAGTGTCTGCTCCAATACTGAGTGCCTGCACCAATACTGAGTGCCTGCTCCAATACCGAGTGTCTGCTCCAATACCGAGTGTCTGCACCAATACCGAGTGTCTGCACCAATACCGAGTGTCTGCTCCAATACTGAGTGTCTGCACCAATACCGAGTGTCTGCTCCAATACCGAGTGTCTGCTCCAATACCGAGTGTCTGCACCAATACCGAGTGTCTGCTCCAATACCGAGTGTCTGCACCAATACCGAGTGTCTGCTCCAATACCGAGTGTCTGCACCAATACCGAGTGTCTGCTCCAATACCGAGTGTCTGCACCAATACCGAGTGTCTGCTCCAATACCGAGTGTCTGCACCAATACCGAGTGTCTGCACCAATACTTGTACCGGTGAAAATGCTTCCGATAGCAGAAACCGATACTTTGTGTCAATACAAATTGCATCTCAAAGATTAGCATGTGATTTGAACAGAGAATGTGATTTCTGTCCGTATTGCATGCGGTTTCCCTGCTGCTCCACGCGGTTTCCCTGCTACTCCACGCGGTTTCCCTGCTGCTCCACGCAGTTTCCCTTCTGCTCCACGCGGTTTCCCTTCTGCTCCACGCGGTTTCCCTTCTGCTCCACGCGGTTTCCCTTCTGCTCCACGCGGTTTCCCTTCTGCTCCACGCGGTTTCCCTTCTGCTCCATGCGGTTTCCCTGCTGCTCCATGCGGTTTCCCTTCTGCTGCTCCACGCGGTTTCCCTTCTGCTCCATGCGGTTTCCCTTGTGCTCCATGCGGTTTCCCTGCTGCTCCATGCGGTTTCCCTGCTGCTCCATGCGGTTTCCCTTCTGCTCCATGCGGTTTCCCTGCTGCTCCATGCGGTTTCCCTTCTGCTCCATGCGGTTTCCCTTCTGCTCCATGCGGTTTCCCTGCTGCTCCATGCGGTTTCCCTTCTGCTGCTCCACGCGGTTTCCCTTCTGCTCCATGCGGTTTCCCTTCTGCTCCATGCGGTTTCCCTGCTGCTCCATGTGGTTTCCCTTCTGCTGCTCCATTCGGTTTCCCTTCTGCTCCATTCGGTTTCCCTTCTGCTCCATGCGGTTTCCCTGCTGCTCCATGTGGTTTCCCTTCTGCTGCTCCATTCGGTTTCCCTTCTGCTGCTCCATTCGGTTTCCCTTCTGCTCCATGCGGTTTCCCTGCTGCTCCATGTGGTTTCCCTTCTGCTGCTCCATTCGGTTTCCCTGCTGCTCCACGCGGTTTCCCTGCTGCTCCACGCGGTTTCCCTTCTGCTCCATGCGGTTTCCCTGCTGCTCCACGCGGTTTCCCTTCTGCTCCACGCGGTTTCCCTTCTGCTCCATGCGGTTTCCCTGCTGCTCCATGCGGTTTCCCTGCTGCTCCATGCGGTTTCCCTGCTACTCCATGCGGTTTCCCTTCTGCTCCATGCGGTTTCCCTGCTGCTCCACACGGTTTCCCTTCTGCTCCATGCGGTTTCCCTGCTACTCCATGCGGTTTCCCTGCTGCTCCATGCGGTTTCTCTTCTGCTCCATGCGGTTTCCCTGCTGCTCCATGTGGTTTCTCTTCTGCTCCATGCGGTTTCCCTGCTGCTCCATGTGGTTTCTCTTCTGCTCCATGCGGTTTCCCTGCTGCTCCATGTGGTTTCTCTTCTGCTCCATGCGGTTTCCCTGCTGCTCCATGTGGTTTCTCTTCTGCTCCATGCGGTTTCCCTGCTGCTCCATGCGGTTTCTCTTCTGCTCCACGCGGTTTCCCTGCTGCTCTATGCGGTTTCCCTGCTGCTCCACGCGGTTTCCCTGCTGCTCCACGCGGTTTCCCTGCTGCTCCACGCGGTTTGGTCTGGTGACGTCCCCCCTCTGGCACAGCCCTTCCATATTATTCTGTTATGGAGTCCTTTTCCCTCCCCCCACTTCCTACCAATGTCACTTCCTGTGGCCTGAGCTTCATGAACCAGTCCAACGATTCATCCTGAGGGTGGGCGATGATTGGTCCTGAGGGCGATGGTTGGGTGATGATTGATTCTGAGGGCGATGGTTGGGTGATGATTGATTCTGAGGGCGATGGTTGGGTGATGGTTGGTCCTGAGGGCGACGGTTGGGTGATGATTGATTCTGAGGGCGATGGTTGGGTGATGAATGGCCCTGAGGGTGATGGTTGGGCGATGATTGGCCCTGAGGGTGATGGTTGGGTTGGGCGATGGTTGGGTGATGATTGGTCCTGAGGGCGATGGTTGGGTGATGATTGGTCCTGAGGGTAATGGTTGGGTGATGATTGGTCCTGAGGGTAATGGTTGGTCCTGAGGGCGATGGTTGGGTGATGATTGGCCCTGAGGGTGATGGTTGGGTTGGGCGATGGTTGGGTGATGATTGGTCCTGAGGGCGATGGTTGGGTGATGATTGGTCCTGAGGGTGATGGTTGGTCCTGAGGGCGATGGTCGGGTGATGATTGGCCCTGAGGGCGATGGTTGGGTGATGATTGGCCCTGAGGGCGATGGTCGGGTGATGATTGGCCCTGAGGGCGATGGTTGGGTGATGATTGGCCCTGAGGGCGATGGTCGGGTGATGATTGGCCCTGAGGGCAATGGTTGGGTGATGATTGGTCCTGAGGGCGATGATTCATCCTGAGGGTGATGGTTGGGTGATGATTGGTCCTCAGGGCGATGGTTGGGCGATGATTGGTCCTGAGGGTGATGGTTGGGTGATGATTGGTCCTCAGGGCGATGGTTGGGCGATGATTGGTCCTGAGGGTGATGGTTGGGTGATGATTTGTCCTGAGGGCGATGGTTGGGTGATGATTGGTCCTGAGGGCGATGGTTGGGTGATGATTGGCCCTGAGGGCGATGGTTGGGCGATGATTGGCCCTGAGGGCGATGGTTGGGGGATGGATGGTCCTGAGGGCGATGGTTGGGTGATGATTTGTCCTGAGGGCGATGGTTGGGCGATGATTGGTCCTGAGGGCATTTGTTGGGTGATGATTGGTCCTGAGGGCGATGGTTGGGTGATGATTCATCCTGAGGGCGACGGTTGGGCGATGATTTGGTCCTGAGGGTGATGGTTGGGTGATGATTGGTCCTGAGGGCGATGGTTGGGTGATGATAGGCCCTGAGGGCGATGATTCATCCTGAGGGCGATGGTTGGGTGATGATTGGTCCTGAGGGTGATGGTTGGGTGATGATTGGCCCTGAGGGCGATGGTTGGGTGATGATTGGTCCTGAGGGCGATGGTTGGGCGATGATTGGTCCTGAGGGTGATGGTTGGGCGATGATTGGTCCTGAGGGCGATGATTGGTCCTGAGGGCGATGGTTGGGTGATGATTGGTCCTGAGGGCGATGGTTGGGTGATGATTGGCCCTGAGGGCAATGATTCATCCTGAGGGCGATGGTTGGGCGATGATTGGTCCTGAGGGTGATGGTTGGGTGATGATTGGCCCTGAGGGTGATGGTCGGGTGATGATTGGCCCTGAGGGCGATGGTTGGGCGATGATTGGCCCTGAGGGCAATGGTTGGGTGATGATTGGTCCTGAGGGCGATGGTTGGGTGATGATTGACCCTGAGGGCGATGGTTGGGCGATGATTGGCCCTGAGGGCGATGGTTGGGCGATGATTGGCCCTGAGGGCGATGGTTGGGCGATGATTGGCCCTGAGGGCGATGGTTGGGTGATGATTGGTCCTGAGGGCGATGGTTGGGCGATGATTGGCCCTTAGGGCGATGGTTGGGTGATGATTGGCCCTGAGGGTGATGATTCATCCTGAGGGCGATGGTTGGGTGATGATTGGCACTGAGGGCGATGGTTGGGTGATGATTGGTCCTGAGGGCGATGGTTGGGCGATGGTTGGTCCTGAGGGCGATGGTTGGGTGATGATTGGTCCTGAGGGCGATGGTTGGGCGATGGTTGGTCCTCAGGGCGATGGTTGGGTGATGATTGGTCCTGAGGGCGATGGTTGGGCGATGGTTGGTCCTTAGGGCGATGGTTGGGTGATGATTGGTCCTGAGGGAGATGGTTGGGCGATGATTGGTCCCGAGGGCGATGGTTGGGCGATGATTGGTCCTGAGGGCGATGGTTGGGTGATGATTGGTCCTGAGGGCGATGGTTGGGCGATGATTGGTCCTGAGGGTGATGGTTGGGCGATGATTGGTCCTGAGGGCGATGGTCGGGTGATGATTAGCCCTGAGGGCAATGGTTGGGTGATGATTGGCCCTGAGGGCGATGATTGGTCCCGAGGGTGATGGTTGGGTGATGATTGGTACTGAGGGTGATGGTTGTGATGATTGGTCCTGAGGGCGATGGTCGGGTGATGATTGGCCCTGAGGGCGATGGTTGGGTGATGATTGGCCCTGAGGGCGATGGTTGGGTGATGATTGGCCCTTAGGGCGATGGTTGGGTGATGATTGGCCCTGAGGGTGATGATTCATCCTGAGGGCGATGGTTGGGTGATGATTGGCCATGAGGGTGATGGTTGGGTGATGATTGGCCCTGAGGGTGATGATTCATCCTGACGGTGATGGTTGGGTGATGATTAATTCTGAGGGCGATGGTCGGGTGATGATTGGCCCTGAGGGCGATGGTTGGGTGATGATTGGCCCTGAGGGCGATGATTCATCCTGAGGGCGATGGTTGGGTGATGATTGGTTCTGAGGGCGATGGTTGGGTGATGATTGGCCCTGAGGGCGATGGTCGGGTGATGATTGGCCCTGAGGGCGATGGTTGGGCGATGATTGGCCCAGAGGGCGATGGTCGGGTGATGATTGGTCCTGAGGGCGATGGTTGGGCGATGATTGGCCCTGAGGGCGATGGTTGGGCGATGATTGGCCCTGAGGGCGATGGTCGGGTGATGATTGGCCCTGAGGGCGATGGTTGGGCGATGGTTGGGCGATGATTGGCCCTGAGGGCGATGGTCGGGTGATGATTGGTCCTGAGGGCGATGGTTGGGCGATGGTTGGTCCTTAGGGCGATGGTTGGGTGATGATTGGTCCTGAGGGAGATGGTTGGGCGATGATTGGTCCCGAGGGCGATGGTTGGGCGATGATTGGTCCTGAGGGCGATGGTTGGGTGATGATTGGTCCTGAGGGCGATGGTTGGGCGATGATTGGTCCTGAGGGTGATGGTTGGGCGATGATTGGTCCTGAGGGCGATGGTCGGGTGATGATTAGCCCTGAGGGCAATGGTTGGGTGATGATTGGCCCTGAGGGCGATGATTGGTCCCGAGGGTGATGGTTGGGTGATGATTGGTACTGAGGGTGATGGTTGTGATGATTGGTCCTGAGGGCGATGGTCGGGTGATGATTGGCCCTGAGGGCGATGGTTGGGTGATGATTGGCCCTGAGGGCGATGGTTGGGTGATGATTGGCCCTTAGGGCGATGGTTGGGTGATGATTGGCCCTGAGGGTGATGATTCATCCTGACGGTGATGGTTGGGTGATGATTGGCCCTGAGGGTGATGGTTGGGTGATGATTGGCCCTGAGGGTGATTATTCATCCTGACGGTGATGGTTGGGTGATGATTAATTCTGAGGGCGATGGTCGGGTGATGATTGGCCCTGAGGGCGATGGTTGGGTGATGATTGGCCCTGAGGGCGATGATTCATCCTGAGGGCGATGGTTGGGTGATGATTGGTTCTGAGGGCGATGGTTGGGTGATGATTGGCCCTGAGGGCGATGGTCGGGTGATGATTGGCCCTGAGGGCGATGGTTGGGCGATGATTGGCCCAGAGGGCGATGGTCGGGTGATGATTGGTCCTGAGGGCGATGGTTGGGCGATGATTGGCCCTGAGGGCGATGGTTGGGCGATGATTGGCCCTGAGGGCGATGGTCGGGCGATGATTGGCCCTGAGGGCGATGGTTGGGCGATGGTTGGGCGATGATTGGCCCTGAGGGCGATGGTCGGGTGATGATTGGTCCTGAGGGCGATGGTTGGGCGATGATTGACCCTGAGGGCGATGCTTGGGCGATGATTGGTCCTGAGGGCGATGGTTGGGCGATGATTGGCCCTGAGGGCGATGGTTGGGTGATGATTGGTCCTGAGGGCGATGGTTGGGCGATGATTGGTCCTGAGGGCGATGGTTGGGCGATGATTGGTCCTGAGGGTGATGATTGGTCCTGAGGGCGATGGTTGGGTGATGATTGGTCCTGAGAGCGATGGTTGGGTGATGATTGGTCCTGAGGGCGATGGTTGGTCCTCAGGGCGATGGTTGGGTGATGATTGGTCCTGAGGGCGATGGTTGGTCCTCAGGGCGATGGTTGGGTGATGATTGGTCCTGAGGGCGATGGTTGGGCGATGGTTGGTCCTTAGGGCGATGGTTGGGTGATGATTGGTCCTGAGGGCGATGGTTGGGCGATGATTGGTCCTGAGGGCGATGATTGGTCCTGAGGGCAATGGTTGGGTGATGATTGGTCCTGAGGGCGATGGTCGGGTGATGATTGGCCCTGAGGGCGATGGTTGGGTGATGATTGGCCCTGAGGGCGATGGTTGGGTGATGATTGGCCCTGAGGGAGATGATTGGTCCCGAGGGTGATGGTTGGGTGATGATTGGTCCTGAGGGTGATGGTTGTGATGATTGGTCCTGAGGGCGATGATTGGCCCTGAGGGCAATGGTTGGGTGATGATTGGCCCTGAGGGCGATGGTTGGGTGATGATTGGCCCTTAGGGCGATGGTTGGGTGATGATTGGCCCTGAGGGTGATGATTCATCCTGAGGGCGATGGTTGGGTGATGATTGGCACTGAGGGCGATGGTTGGGTGATGAATGGCCCTGAGGGCGATGGTTGGGTGATGATTGGCCCTGAGGGTGATGATTCATCCTGACGGTGATGGTCGGGTGATGATTGGCCCTGAGGGCGATGGTTGGGTGATGATTGGCCCTGAGGGCGTTGATTCATCCTGAGGGCGATGGTTGGGTGATGATTGGTTTTGAGGGCGATGGTTGGGTGATGATTGGCCCTGAGGGCGATGGTTGGGTGATGATTGGCCCTGAGGGCGATGGTTGGGTGATGATTGGCCCTTAGGGCGATGGTTGGGTGATGATTGGCCCTGAGGGCAATGGTTGGGCGATGATTGGCCCTGAGGGCGATGGTTGGGCGATGATTGGCCCTGAGGGCGATGGTTGGGTGATGATTGGCCCTGAGGGCGATGGTTGGGTGATGATTGGCCCTTAGGGCGATGGTTGGGTGATGATTGGCCCTGAGGGTGATGATTCATCCTGACGGTGATGGTTGGGTGATGATTGGCCCTGAGGGTGATGGTTGGGTGATGATTGGCCCTGAGGGTGATTATTCATCCTGACGGTGATGGTTGGGTGATGATTAATTCTGAGGGCGATGGTCGGGTGATGATTGGCCCTGAGGGCGATGGTTGGGTGATGATTGGCCCTGAGGGCGATGATTCATCCTGAGGGCGATGGTTGGGTGATGATTGGTTCTGAGGGCGATGGTTGGGTGATGATTGGCCCTGAGGGCGATGGTCGGGTGATGATTGGCCCTGAGGGCGATGGTTGGGCGATGATTGGCCCAGAGGGCGATGGTCGGGTGATGATTGGTCCTGAGGGCGATGGTTGGGCGATGATTGGCCCTGAGGGCGATGGTTGGGCGATGATTGGCCCTGAGGGCGATGGTCGGGCGATGATTGGCCCTGAGGGCGATGGTTGGGCGATGGTTGGGCGATGATTGGCCCTGAGGGCGATGGTCGGGTGATGATTGGTCCTGAGGGCGATGGTTGGGCGATGATTGACCCTGAGGGCGATGCTTGGGCGATGATTGGTCCTGAGGGCGATGGTTGGGCGATGATTGGCCCTGAGGGCGATGGTTGGGTGATGATTGGTCCTGAGGGCGATGGTTGGGCGATGATTGGTCCTGAGGGCGATGGTTGGGCGATGATTGGTCCTGAGGGCGATGATTGGTCCTGAGGGCGATGGTTGGGTGATGATTGGTCCTGAGAGCGATGGTTGGGTTATGATTGGTCCTGAGGGCGATGGTTGGTCCTCAGGGCGATGGTTGGGTGATGATTGGTCCTGAGGGCGATGGTTAGTCCTCAGGGCGATGGTTGGGTGATGATTGGTCCTGAGGGCGATGGTCGGGTGATGATTGGCCCTGAGGGCGATGGTTGGGCGATGATTGGCCCAGAGGGCGATGGTCGGGTGATGATTGGTCCTGAGGGCGATGGTTGGGCGATGATTGGCCCTGAGGGCGATGGTTGGGCGATGATTGGCCCTGAGGGCGATGGTCGGGCGATGATTGGCCCTGAGGGCGATGGTTGGGCGATGGTTGGGCGATGATTGGCCCTGAGGGCGATGGTCGGGTGATGATTGGTCCTGAGGGCGATGGTTGGGCGATGATTGACCCTGAGGGCGATGCTTGGGCGATGATTGGTCCTGAGGGCGATGGTTGGGCGATGATTGGCCCTGAGGGCGATGGTTGGGTGATGATTGGTCCTGAGGGCGATGGTTGGGCGATGATTGGTCCTGAGGGCGATGGTTGGGCGATGATTGGTCCTGAGGGCGATGATTGGTCCTGAGGGCGATGGTTGGGTGATGATTGGTCCTGAGAGCGATGGTTGGGTGATGATTGGTCCTGAGGGCGATGGTTGGTCCTCAGGGCGATGGTTGGGTGATGATTGGTCCTGAGGGCGATGGTTAGTCCTCAGGGCGATGGTTGGGTGATGATTGGTCCTGAGGGCGATGGTTGGGCGATGGTTGGTCCTTAGGGCGATGGTTGGGTGATGATTGGTCCTGAGGGCGATGGTTGGGCGATGATTGGTCCTGAGGGCGATGATTGGTCCTGAGGGCAATGGTTGGGTGATGATTGGTCCTGAGGGCGATGGTCGGGTGATGATTGGCCCTGAGGGCGATGGTTGGGTGATGATTGGCCCTGAGGGCGATGGTTGGGTGATGATTGGCCCTGAGGGAGATGATTGGTCCCGAGGGTGATGGTTGGGTGATGATTGGTCCTGAGGGTGATGGTTGTGATGATTGGTCCTGAGGGCGATGATTGGCCCTGAGGGCAATGGTTGGGTGATGATTGGCCCTGAGGGCGATGGTTGGGTGATGATTGGCCCTTAGGGCGATGGTTGGGTGATGATTGGCCCTGAGGGTGATGATTCATCCTGAGGGCGATGGTTGGGTGATGATTGGCACTGAGGGCGATGGTTGGGTGATGAATGGCCCTGAGGGCGATGGTTGGGTGATGATTGGCCCTGAGGGTGATGATTCATCCTGACGGTGATGGTCGGGTGATGATTGGCCCTGAGGGCGATGGTTGGGTGATGATTGGCCCTGAGGGCGTTGATTCATCCTGAGGGCGATGGTTGGGTGATGATTGGTTTTGAGGGCGATGGTTGGGTGATGATTGGCCCTGAGGGCGATGGTTGGGTGATGATTGGCCCTGAGGGCGATGGTTGGGTGATGATTGGCCCTTAGGGCGATGGTTGGGTGATGATTGGCCCTGAGGGCAATGGTTGGGCGATGATTGGCCCTGAGGGCGATGGTTGGGCGATGATTGGTCCTGAGGGCGATGGTTGGGCGATGATTGGCCCTGAGGGCGATGGTTGGGTGATGATTGGTCCTGAGGGCGATGGTTGGGCAATGATTGGTCCTGAGGGTGATGGTTGGGCGATGATTGGTCCTGAGGGTGATGGTTGGGCGATGATTGGTCCTGAGGGCGATGGTTGGGTGATGATTGGTCCTGAGGGCGATGGTTGGGCGATGATTGGCCCTGAGGGTGATGATTCATCCTGAGGGCGATGGTTGGGTGATGATTGGCCCTGAGGGTGATGGTTGGGTGATGATTGGCCCTGAGGGTGATGATTCATCCTGACGGTGATGGTTGGGTGATGATTAATTCTGAGGGCGATGGTCGGGTGATGATTGGCCCTGAGGGCGATGGTTGGGTGATGATTGGCCCTGAGGGCGATGATTCATCCTGAGGGCGATGGTTGGGTGATGATTGGTTCTGAGGGCGATGGTTGGGTGATGATTGGCCCTGAGGGCGATGGTCGGGTGATGATTGGCCCTGAGGGCGATGGTTGGGCGATGATTGGCCCAGAGGGCGATGGTCGGGTGATGATTGGTCCTGAGGGCGATGGTTGGGCGATGATTGGCCCTGAGGGCGATGGTTGGGCGATGATTGGCCCTGAGGGCGATGGTCGGGCGATGATTGGCCCTGAGGGCGATGGTTGGGCGATGGTTGGGCGATGATTGGCCCTGAGGGCGATGGTCGGGTGATGATTGGTCCTGAGGGCGATGGTTGGGCGATGGTTGGTCCTTAGGGCGATGGTTGGGTGATGATTGGTCCTGAGGGAGATGGTTGGGCGATGATTGGTCCCGAGGGCGATGGTTGGGCGATGATTGGTCCTGAGGGCGATGGTTGGGTGATGATTGGTCCTGAGGGCGATGGTTGGGCGATGATTGGTCCTGAGGGTGATGGTTGGGCGATGATTGTTCCTGAGGGCGATGGTCGGGTGATGATTAGCCCTGAGGGCAATGGTTGGGTGATGATTGGCCCTGAGGGCGATGATTGGTCCCGAGGGTGATGGTTGGGTGATGATTGGTACTGAGGGTGATGGTTGTGATGATTGGTCCTGAGGGCGATGGTCGGGTGATGATTGGCCCTGAGGGCGATGGTTGGGTGATGATTGGCCCTGAGGGCGATGGTTGGGTGATGATTGGCCCTGAGGGTGATGATTCATCCTGACGGTGATGGTTGGGTGATGATTGGCCCTGAGGGTGATGGTTGGGTGATGATTGGCCCTGAGGGTGATGATTCATCCTGACGGTGATGGTTGGGTGATGATTAATTCTGAGGGCGATGGTCGGGTGATGATTGGCCCTGAGGGCGATGGTTGGGTGATGATTGGCCCTGAGGGCGATGATTCATCCTGAGGGCGATGGTTGGGTGATGATTGGTTCTGAGGGCGATGGTTGGGTGATGATTGGCCCTGAGGGCGATGGTCGGGTGATGATTGGCCCTGAGGGCGATGGTTGGGCGATGATTGGCCCAGAGGGCGATGGTCGGGTGATGATTGGTCCTGAGGGCGATGGTTGGGCGATGGTTGGGCGATGATTGGCCCTGAGGGCGATGGTCGGGCGATGATTGGCCCTGAGGGCGATGGTTGGGCGATGGTTGGGCGATCATTGGCCCTGAGGGCGATGGTCGGGTGATGATTGGTCCTGAGGGCGATGGTTGGGCGATGATTGACCCTGAGGGCGATGCTTGGGCGATGATTGGTCCTGAGGGCGATGGTTGGGCGATGATTGGCCCTGAGGGCGATGGTTGGGTGATGATTGGTCCTGAGGGCGATGGTTGGGCGATGATTGGTCCTGAGGGCGATGGTTGGGCGATGATTGGTCCTGAGGGCGATGGTTGGGTGATGATTGGTCCTGAGAGCGATGGTTGGGTGATGATTGGTCCTGAGGGCGATGGTTGGTCCTCAGGGCGATGGTTGGGTGATGATTGGTCCTGAGGGCGATGGTTGGTCCTCAGGGCGATGGTTGGGTGATGATTGGTCCTGAGGGCGATGGTTGGGCGATGGTTGGTCCTTAGGGCGATGGTTGGGTGATGATTGGTCCTGAGGGCGATGGTTGGGCGATGATTGGTCCTGAGGGCGATGATTGGTCCTGAGGGCAATGGTTGGGTGATGATTGGTCCTGAGGGCGATGGACGGGTGATGATTGGCCCTGAGGGCGATGGTTGGGTGATGATTGGCCCTGAGGGCGATGGTTGGGTGATGATTGGCCCTGAGGGCGATGATTGGTCCCGAGGGTGATGGTTGGGTGATGATTGGTCCTGAGGGTGATGGTTGTGATGATTGGTCCTGAGGGCGATGATTGGCCCTGAGGGCAATGGTTGGGTGATGATTGGCCCTGAGGGCGATGGTTGGGTGATGATTGGCCCTGAGGGTGATGATTCATCCTGAGGGCGATGGTTGGGTGATGATTGGCACTGAGGGCGATGGTTGGGTGATGATTGGCCCTGAGGGCGATGGTTGGGTGATGATTGGCCCTGAGGGTGATGATTCATCCTGACGGTGATGGTCGGGTGATGATTGGCCCTGAGGGCGATGGTTGGGTGATGATTGGCCCTGAGGGCGTTGATTCATCCTGAGGGCGATGGTTGGGTGATGATTGGTTTTGAGGGCGATGGTTGGGTGATGATTGGCCCTGAGGGCGATGGTTGGGTGATGATTGGCCCTGAGGGCGATGGTTGGGTGATGATTGGCCCTTAGGGCGATGGTTGGGTGATGATTGGCCCTGAGGGCAATGGTTGGGCGATGATTGGCCCTGAGGGCGATGGTTGGGCGATGATTGGTCCTGAGGGCGATGGTTGGGCGATGATTGGCCCTGAGGGCGATGGTTGGGTGATGATTGGTCCTGAGGGCGATGGTTGGGCAATGATTGGTCCTGAGGGTGATGGTTGGGCGATGATTGGTCCTGAGGGTGATGGTTGGGCGATGATTGGTCCTGAGGGCGATGGTTGGGCGATGATTGGTCCTGAGGGTGATGGTTGGGTGTTGGTTGGTCCTGAGGGTGATGGTTGGGCGATGGTTGGGTGATGATTGGTCCTGAGGGCGATGATTGGTCCTGAGGGCGATGGTTGGGCGATGATTGGTCCTGAGGGCGATGATTGGTCCTGAGGGCGATGGTTGGGCGATGATTGGTCCTGAGGGCGATGGTTGGGTGATGATTGGTCCTGAGGGCGATGGTTTGGCGATGATTGGTCCTGAAGGCGATGGTTGGGCGATGATTGGTCCTGAGGGCGATGATTGGTCCTGAGGGCGATGGTTGGGTGATGATTGGTCCTGAGGGCGATGGTTTGGCGATGATTGGTCCTGAGGGTGATGGTTGGGCGATGATTGGTCCTGAGGGCGATGATTGGTCCTGAGGGCGATGGTTGGGCGATGATTGGTCCTGAGGGCGATGATTGGTCCTGAGGGCGATGATTGGTCCTGAGGGCGATGGTTAGGCGATGATTGGTCCTGAGGGCGATGATTGGGCGATGATTGGTCCTGAGGGTGATGGTTGGGCGATGATTGGTCCAGAGGGCGATGATTGGTCCTGAGGGCGATGGTTGGGTGATGATTGGTCCTGAGGGTGATGATTGGTCCTGAGGGCGATTGTTGGGTGATGATTGGTCCTGAGGGCGATGGTTGGGTGATGATTGGCTCTGAGGGCAATGATTCATCCTGAGGGCGATGGTTGGGCGATTGTTGGGCGATGATTGGTCCTGAGTGCGATGATTGGTCCTGAGGGCGATGGTTGGGCGATGATTGGTCCTGAGGGCGATGATTGGTCCTGAGGGCGATGATTGGTCCTGAGGGCGATGGTTAGGCGATGATTGGTCCTGAGGGCGATGGTTGGGTGATGATTGGCCCTGAGGGCAATGATTCATCCTGAGGGCGATGGTTGGGCGATTGTTGGGCGATGATTGGTCCTGAGTGCGATGATTGGTCCTGAGGGCGATGGTTGGGCGATGATTGGTCCTGAGGGCGATGATTGGTCCTGAGGGCGATGATTGGTCCTGAGGGCGATGGTTAGGCGATGATTGGTCCTGAGGGCGATGATTGGGCGATGATTGGTCCTGAGGGTGATGGTTGGGCGATGATTGGTCCTGAGGGCGATGATTGGTCCTGAGGGCGATGGTTGGGTGATGATTGGTCCTGAGGGCGATGATTGGTCCTGAGGGCGATGGTTGGGTGATGATTGGTCCTGAGGGCGATGGTTGGGTGATGATTGGCCCTGAGGGCGATGATTGGTCCTGAGGGTGATGGTTGGGTGATGATTGGTCCTGAGGGCGATGGTTGGGTGATGATTGGTCCTGAGGGTGATGGTTGGGCGATGATTGGTCCTGAGGGCGATGGTTGGGCGATGATTGGTCCTGAGGGCGATGGTTGGGCGATGATTGGTCCCGAGGGTGATGGTTGGGCGATGGTTGGGCGATGATTGGTCCTGAGTGCGATGATTCGTCCTGAGGGCGATGGTTGGGTGATGATTGGCCCTGAGGGTGATGATTCATCCTGAGGGCGATGGTTGGGTGATGATTGGCACTGAGGGCGATGGTTGGGTGATGATTGGCCCTGAGGGCGATGGTTGGGTGATGATTGGCCCTGAGGGTGATGATTCATCCTGACGGTGATGTTCGGGTGATGATTGGCCCTGAGGGCGATGGTTGGGTGATGATTGGCCCTGAGGGCGTTGATTCATCCTGAGGGCGATGGTTGGGTGATGATTGGTTTTGAGGGCGATGGTTGGGTGATGATTGGCCCTGAGGGCGATGGTTGGGTGATGATTGGCCCTGAGGGCGATGGTTGGGTGATGATTGGCCCTTAGGGCGATGGTTGGGTGATGATTGGCCCTGAGGGCGATGGTTGGGCGATGATTGGCCCTGAGGGCGATGGTTGGGCGATGATTGGTCCTGAGGGCGATGGTTGGGCGATGATTGGCCCTGAGGGCGATGGTTGGGTGATGATTGGTCCTGAGGGCGATGGTTGGGCGATGATTGGTCCTGAGGGTGATGGTTGGGCGATGATTGGTCCTGAGGGTGATGGTTGGAGCGATGATTGGTCCTGAGGGCGATGGTTGGGTGATGATTGGTCCTGAGGGCGATGGTTGGGCGATGATTGGTCCTGAGGGTGATGGTTGGGTGATGGTTGGTCCTGAGGGCGATGGTTGGGCGATGGTTGGGTGATGATTGGTCCTGAGGGCGATGATTGGTCCTGAGGGCGATGGTTGGGCGATGATTGGTCCTGAGGGCGATGATTGGTCCTGAGGGCGATGGTTGGGCGATGATTGGTCCTGAGGGCGATGGTTGGGTGATGATTGGTCCTGAGGGCGATGGTTTGGCGATGATTGGTCCTGAGGGCGATGGTTGGGCGATGATTGGTCCTGAGGGCGATGATTGGTCCTGAGGGCGATGGTTGGGTGATGATTGGTCCTGAGGGCGATGGTTTGGCGATGATTGGTCCTGAGGGTGATGGTTGGGCGATGATTGGTCCTGAGGGCGATGATTGGTCCTGAGGGCGATGGTTGGGCGATGATTGGTCCTGAGGGCGATGATTGGTCCTGAGGGCGATGATTGGTCCTGAGGGCGATGGTTAGGCGATGATTGGTCCTGAGGGCGATGATTGGGCGATGATTGGTCCTGAGGGTGATGGTTGGGCGATGATTGGTCCTGAGGGCGATGATTGGTCCTGAGGGCGATGGTTGGGTGATGATTGGTCCTGAGGGTGATGATTGGTCCTGAGGGCGATGGTTGGGTGATGATTGGTCCTGAGGGCGATGGTTGGGTGATGATTGGCCCTGAGGGCGATGGTTGGGTGATGATTGGCCCTGAGGGCAATGATTCATCCTGAGGGCGATGGTTGGGCGATTGTTGGGCGATGATTGGTCCTGAGTGCGATGATTGGTCCTGAGGGCGATGGTTGGGCGATGATTGGTCCTGAGGGCGATGATTGGTCCTGAGGGCGATGATTGGCCCTGAGGGCGATGGTTGGGTGATGATTGGCCCTGAGGGCGATGGTTGGGTGATGATTGGCCCTGAGGGTGATGATTCATCCTGACGGTGATGGTTGGGTGATGATTGGCCCTGAGGGTGATGGTTGGGTGATGATTGGCCCTGAGGGTGATGATTCATCCTGACGGTGATGGTTGGGTGATGATTAATTCTGAGGGCGATGGTCGGGTGATGATTGGCCCTGAGGGCGATGGTTGGGTGATGATTGGCCCTGAGGGCGATGATTCATCCTGAGGGCGATGGTTGGGTGATGATTGGTTCTGAGGGCGATGGTTGGGTGATGATTGGCCCTGAGGGCGATGGTCGGGTGATGATTGGCCCTGAGGGCGATGGTTGGGCGATGATTGGCCCAGAGGGCGATGGTCGGGTGATGATTGGTCCTGAGGGCGATGGTTGGGCGATGGTTGGGCGATGATTGGCCCTGAGGGCGATGGTCGGGCGATGATTGGCCCTGAGGGCGATGGTTGGGCGATGGTTGGGCGATCATTGGCCCTGAGGGCGATGGTCGGGTGATGATTGGTCCTGAGGGCGATGGTTGGGCGATGATTGACCCTGAGGGCGATGCTTGGGCGATGATTGGTCCTGAGGGCGATGGTTGGGCGATGATTGGCCCTGAGGGCGATGGTTGGGTGATGATTGGTCCTGAGGGCGATGGTTGGGCGATGATTGGTCCTGAGGGCGATGGTTGGGCGATGATTGGTCCTGAGGGCGATGATTGGTCCTGAGGGCGATGGTTGGGTGATGATTGGTCCTGAGAGCGATGGTTGGGTGATGATTGGTCCTGAGGGCGATGGTTGGTCCTCAGGGCGATGGTTGGGTGATGATTGGTCCTGAGGGCGATGGTTGGTCCTCAGGGCGATGGTTGGGTGATGATTGGTCCTGAGGGCGATGGTTGGGCGATGGTTGGTCCTTAGGGCGATGGTTGGGTGATGATTGGTCCTGAGGGCGATGGTTGGGCGATGATTGGTCCTGAGGGCGATGATTGGTCCTGAGGGCAATGGTTGGGTGATGATTGGTCCTGAGGGCGATGGACGGGTGATGATTGGCCCTGAGGGCGATGGTTGGGTGATGATTGGCCCTGAGGGCGATGGTTGGGTGATGATTGGCCCTGAGGGCGATGATTGGTCCCGAGGGTGATGGTTGGGTGATGATTGGTCCTGAGGGTGATGGTTGTGATGATTGGTCCTGAGGGCGATGATTGGCCCTGAGGGCAATGGTTGGGTGATGATTGGCCCTGAGGGTGATGGTTGGGTGATGATTGGCCCTGAGGGTGATGATTCATCCTGAGGGCGATGGTTGGGTGATGATTGGCACTGAGGGCGATGGTTGGGTGATGATTGGCCCTGAGGGCGATGGTTGGGTGATGATTGGCCCTGAGGGTGATGATTCATCCTGACGGTGATGGTCGGGTGATGATTGGCCCTGAGGGCGATGGTTGGGTGATGATTGGCCCTGAGGGCGTTGATTCATCCTGAGGGCGATGGTTGGGTGATGATTGGTTTTGAGGGCGATGGTTGGGTGATGATTGGCCCTGAGGGCGATGGTTGGGTGATGATTGGCCCTGAGGGCGATGGTTGGGTGATGATTGGCCCTTAGGGCGATGGTTGGGTGATGATTGGCCCTGAGGGCAATGGTTGGGCGATGATTGGCCCTGAGGGCGATGGTTGGGCGATGATTGGTCCTGAGGGCGATGGTTGGGCGATGATTGGCCCTGAGGGCGATGGTTGGGTGATGATTGGTCCTGAGGGCGATGGTTGGGCAATGATTGGTCCTGAGGGTGATGGTTGGGCGATGATTGGTCCTGAGGGTGATGGTTGGGCGATGATTGGTCCTGAGGGCGATGGTTGGGTGATGATTGGTCCTGAGGGCGATGGTTGGGCGATGATTGGTCCTGAGGGTGATGGTTGGGTGTTGGTTGGTCCTGAGGGTGATGGTTGGGCGATGGTTGGGTGATGATTGGTCCTGAGGGCGATGATTGGTCCTGAGGGCGATGGTTGGGCGATGATTGGTCCTGAGGGCGATGATTGGTCCTGAGGGCGATGGTTGGGCGATGATTGGTCCTGAGGGCGATGGTTGGGTGATGATTGGTCCTGAGGGCGATGGTTTGGCGATGATTGGTCCTGAAGGCGATGGTTGGGCGATGATTGGTCCTGAGGGCGATGATTGGTCCTGAGGGCGATGGTTGGGTGATGATTGGTCCTGAGGGCGATGGTTTGGCGATGATTGGTCCTGAGGGTGATGGTTGGGCGATGATTGGTCCTGAGGGCGATGATTGGTCCTGAGGGCGATGGTTGGGCGATGATTGGTCCTGAGGGCGATGATTGGTCCTGAGGGCGATGATTGGTCCTGAGGGCGATGGTTAGGCGATGATTGGTCCTGAGGGCGATGATTGGGCGATGATTGGTCCTGAGGGTGATGGTTGGGCGATGATTGGTCCAGAGGGCGATGATTGGTCCTGAGGGCGATGGTTGGGTGATGATTGGTCCTGAGGGTGATGATTGGTCCTGAGGGCGATTGTTGGGTGATGATTGGTCCTGAGGGCGATGGTTGGGTGATGATTGGCTCTGAGGGCAATGATTCATCCTGAGGGCGATGGTTGGGCGATTGTTGGGCGATGATTGGTCCTGAGTGCGATGATTGGTCCTGAGGGCGATGGTTGGGCGATGATTGGTCCTGAGGGCGATGATTGGTCCTGAGGGCGATGATTGGTCCTGAGGGCGATGGTTAGGCGATGATTGGTCCTGAGGGCGATGGTTGGGTGATGATTGGCCCTGAGGGCAATGATTCATCCTGAGGGCGATGGTTGGGCGATTGTTGGGCGATGATTGGTCCTGAGTGCGATGATTGGTCCTGAGGGCGATGGTTGGGCGATGATTGGTCCTGAGGGCGATGATTGGTCCTGAGGGCGATGATTGGTCCTGAGGGCGATGGTTAGGCGATGATTGGTCCTGAGGGCGATGATTGGGCGATGATTGGTCCTGAGGGTGATGGTTGGGCGATGATTGGTCCTGAGGGCGATGATTGGTCCTGAGGGCGATGGTTGGGTGATGATTGGTCCTGAGGGCGATGATTGGTCCTGAGGGCGATGGTTGGGTGATGATTGGTCCTGAGGGCGATGGTTGGGTGATGATTGGCCCTGAGGGTGATGATTGGTCCTGAGGGTGATGGTTGGGTGATGATTGGTCCTGAGGGCGATGGTTGGGTGATGATTGGTCCTGAGGGTGATGGTTGGGCGATGATTGGTCCTGAGGGCGATGGTTGGGCGATGATTGGTCCTGAGGGCGATGGTTGGGCGATGATTGGTCCCGAGGGTGATGGTTGGGCGATGGTTGGGCGATGATTGGTCCTGAGTGCGATGATTCGTCCTGAGGGCGATGGTTGGGTGATGATTGGCCCTGAGGGTGATGATTCATCCTGAGGGCGATGGTTGGGTGATGATTGGCACTGAGGGCGATGGTTGGGTGATGATTGGCCCTGAGGGCGATGGTTGGGTGATGATTGGCCCTGAGGGTGATGATTCATCCTGACGGTGATGTTCGGGTGATGATTGGCCCTGAGGGCGATGGTTGGGTGATGATTGGCCCTGAGGGCGTTGATTCATCCTGAGGGCGATGGTTGGGTGATGATTGGTTTTGAGGGCGATGGTTGGGTGATGATTGGCCCTGAGGGCGATGGTTGGGTGATGATTGGCCCTTAGGGCGATGGTTGGGTGATGATTGGCCCTGAGGGCGATGGTTGGGCGATGATTGGCCCTGAGGGCGATGGTTGGGCGATGATTGGTCCTGAGGGCGATGGTTGGGCGATGATTGGCCCTGAGGGCGATGGTTGGGTGATGATTGGTCCTGAGGGCGATGGTTGGGCGATGATTGGTCCTGAGGGTGATGGTTGGGCGATGATTGGTCCTGAGGGTGATGGTTGGAGCGATGATTGGTCCTGAGGGCGATGGTTGGGTGATGATTGGTCCTGAGGGCGATGGTTGGGCGATGATTGGTCCTGAGGGTGATGGTTGGGTGATGGTTGGTCCTGAGGGCGATGGTTGGGCGATGGTTGGGTGATGATTGGTCCTGAGGGCGATGATTGGTCCTGAGGGCGATGGTTGGGCGATGATTGGTCCTGAGGGCGATGATTGGTCCTGAGGGCGATGGTTGGGCGATGATTGGTCCTGAGGGCGATGGTTGGGTGATGATTGGTCCTGAGGGCGATGGTTTGGCGATGATTGGTCCTGAGGGCGATGGTTGGGCGATGATTGGTCCTGAGGGCGATGATTGGTCCTGAGGGCGATGGTTGGGTGATGATTGGTCCTGAGGGCGATGGTTTGGCGATGATTGGTCCTGAGGGTGATGGTTGGGCGATGATTGGTCCTGAGGGCGATGATTGGTCCTGAGGGCGATGGTTGGGCGATGATTGGTCCTGAGGGCGATGATTGGTCCTGAGGGCGATGATTGGTCCTGAGGGCGATGGTTAGGCGATGATTGGTCCTGAGGGCGATGATTGGGCGATGATTGGTCCTGAGGGTGATGGTTGGGCGATGATTGGTCCTGAGGGCGATGATTGGTCCTGAGGGCGATGGTTGGGTGATGATTGGTCCTGAGGGTGATGATTGGTCCTGAGGGCGATGGTTGGGTGATGATTGGTCCTGAGGGCGATGGTTGGGTGATGATTGGCCCTGAGGGCGATGGTTGGGTGATGATTGGCCCTGAGGGCAATGATTCATCCTGAGGGCGATGGTTGGGCGATTGTTGGGCGATGATTGGTCCTGAGTGCGATGATTGGTCCTGAGGGCGATGGTTGGGCGATGATTGGTCCTGAGGGCGATGATTGGTCCTGAGGGCGATGATTGGTCCTGAGGGCGATGGTTAGGCGATGATTGGTCCTGAGGGCGATGGTTGGGTGATGATTGGCCCTGAGGGCAATGATTCATCCTGAGGGCGATGGTTGGGCGATGATTGGTCCTGAGGGCGATGGTTGGGCGATGATTGGTCCTGAGGTCGATGATTGGTCCTGAGGGCGATGGTTGGGCGATGATTGGTCCTGAGGGCGATGATTGGTCCTGAGGGCGATGATTGGTCCTGAGGGCAATGGTTAGGCTATGATTGGTCCTGAGGGCGATGATTGGGCGATGATTGGTCCTGAGGGTGATGGTTGGGCGATGATTGGTCCTGAGGGCGATGATTGGTCCTGAGGGCGATGGTTGGGTGATGATTGGTCCTGAGGGCGATGATTGGTCCTGAGGGCGATGGTTGGGTGATGATTGGTCCTGAGGGCGATGGTTGGGTGATGATTGGCCCTGAGGGCGATGATTGGTCCTGAGGGTGATGGTTGTGATGATTGGTCCTGAGGGCGATGGTTGGGTGATGATTGGTCCTGAGGGTGATGGTTGGGCGATGATTGGTCCTGAGGGCGATGGTTGGGCGATGATTGGTCCTGAGGGCGATGGTTGGGCGATGATTGGTCCCGAGGGTGATGGTTGGGCGATGGTTGGGCGATGATTGGTCCTGAGTGCGATGATTCGTCCTGAGGGCGATGGTTGGGCGATGATTGGTCCTGAGGGCGATGATTGGTCCTGAGGGCGATGATTGGTCCTGAGGGCGATGGATAGGCGATGATTGGTCCTGAGGGTGATGGTTGGGCGATGATTGGTCCTGAGGGCGATGATTGGTCCTGAGGGCGATGATTGGTCCTGAGGGCGATGATTGGTCCTGAGGGCGATGGTTGGGTGATGATTGGTCCTGAGGGCGATGATTGGTCCTGAGGGCGATGGTTGGGTGATGGTTGGGCGATGATTGGGCGATGATTGGTCCTGAGGGCGATGGTTGGGTGATGGTTCATCCTGAGGGTGATGGTTGGGTGATGATTGGTCCCGAGGGTGATGGTTGGGCGATGGTTGGCCGATGATTGGTCCTGAGGGTGATGGTTGGGCGATGGTTGGTCCTGAGAGCGATGGTTGGGCGATGGTTGGTCCCGAGGGCGATGATTGGCCGATGATTGGTCCTGAGGGTGATGGTTGGGTGATGGTTCATCCTGAGGGCGATGGTTGGGCGATGGTTGGTCCCGAGGGCGATGGTTGGGCGATGGTTGGTCCCGAGGGCAATGGTTGGTCCTGAAAGCAATGGTTGGGCGATGGTTGGTCCCGAGGGCGATGGTTGGGCGATGGTTGGTCCCGAGGGCGATGGTTGGCCGATGATTGGTCCTGAGGGCGATGATTGGGTGATGGTTCATCCTGAGGGTGATGGTTGGGTGATGATTGGTCCTCAGGGCGATGATTGGTCTCGAGGGTGATGGTTGGGCGATGATTGGTCCTGAGAGTGATGGTTGGGTGATGGTTCATCCCGAGGGCGATGGTTGGGCGATGGTTGGTCCCGAGGGCGATGGTTGGGCGATGGTTGGTCCCGAGGGCGATGGTTGGGCGATGGTTGGTCCTGAGAGCGATGGTTGGGTGATGATTGGTCCTGAGGGTGATGATTGGTCCTGAGGGCGATGATTGATGATGAGATGACATTGGGGCTGCGCTGGCTTCTTCCAGGCACATCGGTGATGGCGGTCGCAGCGAAGGATTTGGACGACACGTTGGAGGGTAACAATGGGGTCATCCGATATTCCATCGTCCAGCAAACACCGAAGGAGCCCAGCAATGCGTTTGTCATCGCCGCCGACAACGGGATCATCTCTGCCAATGTGGAGGGGCTGAGCCAGAAGGTTCGTCCATTTTAAACGTTTGTAGTATTTGAGGGAAGGCTCCGCCCACTAGAGGGTCATGTTAGGCTCAGAAAATCACTGAATAAAAATGCAGCCAATAGCGTCGCAGCGTTCAGAAGTGTTTTTACATTAGAGGATTAGTTCAGCATTTTTTTTAGGGGAATAGGGACAAGCTAGGTGAATGAATACATGGACACAGGGGAATAGGGACAAGCTGGGTGAATGAATACATGGACATAGGGGAATAGGACAAGCTGGGTGAATGAATACATGGACATAGGGGAATAGGGACAAGCTAGGTGAATGAATACATGGACACAGGGGAATAGGGACAGGCTAGGTGAATGAATACATGGACATAGGGGAATAGGACAAGCTAGGTGAATGAATACATGGACATAGGGGAGTAGGGACAAGCTAGGTGAATGAATACATGGACATAGGGGAATAGGACAAGCTAGGTGAATGAATACATGGACATAGGGGAGTAGGGACAAGCTAGGTGAATGAATACATGGACATAGGGGAATAGGGACAAGCTAGGTGAATGAATACATGGACATAGGGGAATAGGACAAGCTAGGTGAATGAATACATGGACACAGGGGAATAGGGACAAGCTAGGTGAATGAATACATGGACATAGGGGAATAGGACAAGCTAGGTGAATGAATACATGGACATAGGGGAATAGGGACAGGCTAGGTGAATGAATACATGGACACAGGGGAATAGGACAAGCTAGGTGAATGAATACATGGACATAGGGGAATAGGACAAGCTGGGTGAATGAATACATGGACATAGGGGAATAGGGACAGGCTAGGTGAATGAATACATGGACATAGGGGAATAGGACAAGCTAGGTGAATGAATACATGGACATAGGGGAATAGGGACAAGCCAGGTGAATGAATACATGGACATTGGGGAATAGGGACAAGCTAGGTGAATGAATACATGGACATAGGGGAATAGGACAAGCTAGGTGAATGAATACATGGACATAGGGGAATAGGACAAGCCAGGTGAATGAATACATGGACATAGGGGAATAGGACAAGCTGGGTGAATGAATACATGGACATAGGGGAATAGGGACAAGCCGGGTGAATGAATACATGGACATTGGGGAATAGGACAAGCCGGGTGAATGAATACATGGACATAGGGGAATAGGACAAGCTAGGTGAATGAATACATGGACATAGGGGAATAGGGACAGGCTAGGTGAATGAATACATGGACACAGGGGAATAGGGACAGGCTAGGTGAATGAATACATGGACATAGGGGAATAGGGACAAGCTGGGTGAATGAATACATGGACATTGGGGAATAGGACAAGCTAGGTGAATGAATACATGGACATAGGGGAATAGGGACAAGCTAGGTGAATGAATACATGGACATAGGGGAATAGGGACAAGCTAGGTGAATGAATACATGGACATAGGGGAATAGGGACAAGCTAGGTGAATGAATACATGGACATAGGGGAGTTGGGACAAGCTAGGTGAATGAATACATGGACATAGGGGAATAGGGACAAGCAAGGTGAATGAATACATGGACATAGGGGAATAGGGACAAGCTAGGTGAATGAATACATGGACATAGGGGAATAGGGACAAGCTAGGTGAATGAATACATGGACATAGGGGAATAGGGACAAGCTAGGTGAATGAATACATGGACATAGGGGAATAGGACAAGCTGGGTGAATGAATACATGGACACAGGGGAATAGGGACAAGCTAGGTGAATGAATACATGGACATAGGGGAATAGGACAAGCTAGGTGAATGAATACATGGACATAGGGGAATAGGGACAGGCTAGGTGAATGAATACATGGACACAGGGGAATAGGACAAGCTAGGTGAATGAATACATGGACATAGGGGAATAGGACAAGCCGGGTGAATGAATACATGGACATTGGGGAATAGGACAAGCCGGGTGAATGAATACATGGACATTGGGGAATAGGACAAGCTAGGTGAATGAATACATGGACATAGGGGAATAGGGACAAGCTAGGTGAATGAATACATGGACATAGGGGAATAGGGACAAGCTAGGTGAATGAATACATGGACATAGGGGAATAGGGACAACCTAGGTGAATGAATACATGGACATAGGGGAATAGGGACAAGCTAGGTGAATGAATACATGGACATAGGGGAGTTGGGACAAGCTAGGTGAATGAATACATGGACATAGGGGAATAGGGACAAGCAAGGTGAATGAATACATGGACATAGGGGAATAGGGACAAGCTAGGTGAATGAATACATGGACATAGGGGAATAGGGACAAGCTAGGTGAATGAATACATGGACATAGGGGAATAGGGACAAGCTGGGTGAATGAATACATGGACATAGGGGAATAGGACAAGCTGGGTGAATGAATACATGGACATAGGGGAATAGGACAAGCTAGGTGAATGAATACATGGACACGGGAATAGGGTCAAGCTAGGTGAATGAATACATGGACATAGGGGAGTAGGGACAAGCTAGGTGAATGAATACATGGACATAGGGGAATAGGGACAAGCTAGGTGAATGAATACATGGACATAGGGGAATAGGACAAGCTAGGTGAATGAATACATGGACATAGGGGAGTAGGGACAAGCTAGGTGAATGAATACATTGACATAGGGGAATAGGGACAAGCTAGGTGAATGAATACATGGACATAGGGGAATAGGACAAGCTAGGTGAATGAATACATGGACATAGGGGAATAGGGACAAGCTAGGTGAATGAATACATGGACATAAAGGAATAGGGACAAGCTAGGTGAATGAATACATGGACATAGGGGAATAGGACAAGCTAGGTGAATGAATACATGGACACAGGGGAATAGGGACAAGCTAGGTGAATGAATACATGGACATAGGGGAATAGGACAAGCTAGGTGAATGAATACATGGACATAGGGGAATAGGGACAGGCTAGGTGAATGAATACATGGACATAGGGGAATAGGGACAAGCTGGGTGAATGAATACATGGACATTGGGGAATAGGACAAGCTAGGTGAATGAATACATGGACATAGGGGAATAGGGACAAGCTAGGTGAATGAATACATGGACACAGGGGAATAGGGACAGACTAGGTGAATGAATACATGGACACAGGGGAATAGGGACAGGCTAGGTGAATGAATACATGGACATAGGGGAATAGGGACAAGCTAGGTGAATGAATACATGGACATAGGGGAATAGGGACAAGCTAGGTGAATGAATACATGGACATAGGGGAATAGGGACAAGCTAGGTGAATGAATACATGGACACAGGGGAATAGGGACAGGCTAGGTGAATGAATACATGGACATAGGGGAATAGGACAGGCTAGGTGAATGAATACATGGACATAGGGGAATAGGACAAGCCAGATGAATGAATACATGGACATAGGGGAATAGGGACAAGCTAGGTGAATGAATACATGGACATAGGGGAATAGGACAAGCCAGATGAATGAATACATGGACATAGGGAAATAGGACAAGCCAGGTGAATGAATACATGGACATAGGGGAATAGGGACAAGCTAGGTGAATGAATACATGGACACAGGGGAATAGGGACAAGCTAGGTGAATGAATACATGGACATAGGGGAATAGGACAAGCTAGGTGAATGAATACATGGACACAGGGGAATAGGGACAAGCTAGGTGAATGAATACATGGACACAGGGGAGTAGGGACAAGCTAGGTGAATGAATACATTGACATAGGGGAATAGGACAAGCTAGGTGAATGAATACATGGACATAGGGGAATAGGGACAAGCTAGGTGAATGAATACATGGACATAGGGGAATAGGACAAGCTAGGTGAATGAATACATGGACATAGGGGAATAGGGACAAGCTAGGTGAATGAATACGTGGACATAGGGGAATAGGGACAAGCTAGGTGAATGAATACGTGGACATAGGGGAATAGGGACAAGCTAGGTGAATGAATACATGGACACTGGGTAATAGGGACAAGCTAGGTGAATGAATACATGGACATAGCGGAATAGGGATAAGCTAGGTGAATGAATACATGGACACAGTGGAATAGGGACAAGCTAGGTGAATGAATACATGGACATAATGGAATAGGGAAAAGCTAGGTGAATGAATACATGGACACAGGGGAATAGGGACAAGCTAGGTGAATGAATACATGGACATAGGGGAATAGGACAAGCTAGGTGAATGAATACATGGACATAGGGGAGTAGGACAAGCTAGGTGAATGAATACATGGACATAGGGGAGTAGGACAAGCTAGGTGAATGAATACATGGACATAGCAGAATAGGACAAGCTAGGTGAATGAATACATGGACACGGGAATAGGGACAAGCTAGGTGAATGAATACATGGACATAGCGGAATAGGACAAGCTAGGTGAATGAATACATGGACATAGCGGAAATGGACAAGCTAGGTGAATGAATACATGGACATAGTATTTTTACATCTTACAGAGAAATATGTTACTTCTGACTCAGCTTTGTCTGACTATTTTGTTTTCAGCACAACCCTAAATTTACTTTAGTGGTCAGAGCAGCAGACAAGGAGGGCCACGGACATGCAATCACAAGAACAGTCGTGATCACCGTGGGCAAGGCTGATACCCCGGTATGTATTACCCGCTAAATGCTGTGTAACCATCAATCCACCATCTAGGCCAGGAGACCAGCTTTTGTGGTGATAAAGACGGAGCCGCGGGATTTGCTGCAGAGGGGAGCACCAGGGGGAGTATTGGGGGAGCTGTACATGGGCATAGAGGAATAGGGACAAACTAGGTGAATGAATACATGGACATAGGGGAATAGGGACAAGCTAGGTGAATGAATACATGGACACAGGGGAATAGGGACAAGCTAGGTGAATGAATACATGGACATAGGGGAATAGGGACAAGCTAGGTGAATGAATACATGGACACAGGGGAATAGGGACAAGCTAGGTGAATGAATACGTGGACACAGGGGAATAGGGACAAGCTAGGTGAATGAATACATGGACACAGGGGAATAGGGACAAGCTAGGTGAATGAATACATGGACACAGGGGAATAGGGACAAGCTATGTGAATGAATACATGGTCACAGGGGAATAGGGACAAGCTAGGTGAATGAATACATGGACATAGGGGAATAATTGGGGGAGCTGTACATGGACACCTATGGTCACTATCCTTAAAGCCCAACTCTGGGAAAAGTACAATCCCCCGCACTGCAAGGGGTAAATGCTTATTTCTGTCTAGGAGACAGGAGAGGTACTCTTCCTTACCTGATTCTCTGCTCCCCAGCAGGCAGCACTCCCTCATGCTCTAGCTGTGGGCTGTTCCATGGCATCCTCACATCCAATGCAGGGCTATGGTCCTTGCATCAGTTCTGATGACATCAGAGGACCTTAGGCCACTGCAGTGCAGGTAAGAAGAGGCTGTGGGGACTGGTCAGTGCAGGAGAGCCTGTGGGAGCGGAGGATCGGGTAAGTGACACCGCTGTTCCCAACCCCCTAGACATAAACAAGCATTTAACCCCTTAGCGCTGGCGCCTCCTGGCCCTTTAAGGGTTTCAGAACCTGGGAGGCGGGGCGGGGTTTTAAGGTCATGTGACCGCCGTGATTTGCCATCACAGCGGTCACATGATTGGGAAAGGTCCTGATCGAAAGAGATTGGGACCTTTCCGTGAGTACCGGACATGTGTGCTGTTTTTCTTAATTGCAAATGTGCGGCCGCTCGGCATCAAGGCCCAGACACCAGGAGGCCGCACATTTGCGTGCAGCCAGTGTGAAGAGGTTAATGGGGCAGCAGAGTGACTAAATGGTTAGCACTTCCGCCTGGCAGCATTGGGGTTTTTGGTTCGAATCCCAACCATGGCATCACCTGCCTGGTGTTTTCATGTTCTCCCTGTGCCTGTGTGGGTTTCCTCCGGGTCAGCAGCAGACTGACAACTCATGGGGCCCCCGGGCAATAGGGGATCATGGGGCCCCTGTGTCCTTGCCCAAACTCAAAAAAGCCTATGAAAAAGGTACCGGGGCATCTCATGGGCCCCATACTGACCCTGGGCCCCCAGGCAGTGCCCGAGTTTCCAAATGGTCAGTCTGCCCCTACTCCGGGTACTCCGCTTTCCTCCCACACTCCAAAGACATGCTGGTAGGTGAATTGCCCCTAGTATATGAATGTGAGTTAGGGACCTTAGATTGTACGCTCCTCAGGGGCGGGGCCTGATGTGGATGTACAATATATAAGAACCTGTAATAAATAATACACAATGCTGTCCACTCCATCCCCCCAAAGTAGCACCCCATGTCCGGATCTCAGAAGCCATACTAGGGTCCTACTAAAGGAGAACTCCGCTGTACAATCTGAATGCTTCCTCCCATCCACAGACATCCCACGCGGTCCGGTCTCCTCCTGTAGCAGGAAGTGACACGTGCGGGGGAAGGCGTACAGCGAGTGTTAACCCCTTGCTACACTAAACAGGGGCTCTGCCTAACTTGGCTCTAGTATGTGTATGTATAGATGTGAGTTAGGGACGTTAGATTGTACGCTCCTCGGGGGCGGGGACTGATGTGAATGTACAATATATATGTACAGTGCTGTGTAATTTGATGGCTCTATAAGTACAGGTGTACCATAGTTTACGGACGCCGCGGTTAACATCATTTTTGGTTTAAGAATGAAAATCCTTTGAGAATAAAATACACATTTTTTTTGTAATACGAACGGATGAATCGGTTTTCAATGCATTTACAAATAAATTTTTAATGATGTCCCTGGACAGTATTTATGCCTTTAAAGTGCACTTTATAAGAGTTTTGAACAGAGAAAAGACATTTTTTGTACTTTTTTCTGACCTCCAGAACGGATTAATTGGTTTTCAATGCATTCCTATTAGAAACCGCGTTTCGGTTTACGAATTTTTTGCAATACGAAACGTCCCGCAGAACGCATTAAATTCATAAACTGAGGTGCGCCTGAACCTGTACTACTACTAATAATTTAGCCGGTGCCGAGGAGATGCGGCTCCGCTCCAAGGGAGTATGTTTAATGTGGTATAAAGACAGAGCCGGCAGCTCGATGACGTCTTCACGGACAGTCTTAGTACATCACCGACATAATGTGATCCATAAATCCGACGCGTTTTGGCAAAGAGATGCTTTGAGGAAGGCTTTGGCCGAAACGCGTCAGGTTATGGATCACATTATGTCCGTGATGTACTAAGACTGTCCATGAAGAAGTGTCTGGATCTGTCTTGATACATTCCTCAGCGAGCGTTGCAGCCGGAGCACCGCCCCCCCCCCCCCCCACTCTCCTCCTACCAATACAGGAGCTTGGGGGAGCCGTCAGGATTGTAGTTTTCATTTTCCTGGAGCTCAGTTTTAATGGGCGTTTCAATTTGGGAAACTTCCTCTCACTTTGGGCCCTTTCACACGGAGCGGACCCGTCAGCGGAACCGCTTGCTCTTCGGGGGATCTCTCTGCTGATCCCCGCTGAGCAAGCGGATGACAGGTCCTTGTCCGCTCCGCTGCTGCAGAGCAGACACGGGCACAGCCTGCTGTCCTCTATGCGGTCAGATGGACGGTCTGATCCCCATCCGTGTCTTTTTGTCGGATCGGATCGGATTGGATGTCAGCGGGTGTGAACGGACATTGCTCCATAGAGGAGAACAGAGGTTCCGATCGGGTCTGCCTGAAATACGGGAGGCGGACCCAATCAGAACGTTCGTGTTAAAGGGACCTTTCTGTCCAGGTGACGGATCAGAGAAGCTGGGAAATGCAACTCCTGCAGGGAGGTGGCATTTCCTTCACAGCGAACTAAGGCTCCTGTGCAGCACCGCGCCGCCCCGCCAGCAATGAAGGACACAGGAATGCAAGGCTAGGCTGCAGATCAGTCACTCATCTAAGGGAACTACAAGGGGCTACAGGTAGCCTAGGTTAGGGGGGCTTGATCCAGACACCCCCACTTTGCCCTTAACCACTTCCTGACCGCATTATAGCAGAACTACTGCCAGGGCTGCGCAAAATCATTTATATATATATATGTGAATTTACATTTCCTGGTAGGGGGTGCACATGCCGCCCTACCTGCGCTGCCATTGGTGGATACAGCTGTCAATAACTGGGTCCCGGCCAGAGATTCCCCACCGGCACCCGGCGATCGCCGAGAAACAGTGACAGGGGAGAGGTCTGTATATAAACAACACAGGTCTCTCCCGTCAGCTCCGGCATGCTACTTTGTATGGCTCTGCATAGCAGCATGCGTACAGTGAAATACACAAAACACACAGGTAACCCTTTGTTCGCCCCCCACATTAACCCCTTCCTGCTCAGTTCCATTAGTACAGTGTCCGGGCTTTTTATTAGCACTGATCACTGTATTGGTGTCACTGGGGATGTCAGTGACACCGTCAGTCCCCCCCCCCCCAATGTCAGAATGCCCGCCGCAGTCGCGCTATAAGTCACTGATCGCTGCCATTACTAGTATAATAAAATTTAAATCCCCATATCTATCCCGCCATTTATAGACGCGATAACTTTTATGTAAACCAATTAATTTACACGTATTGGGTTTTTTTTAGCGAAGACACGGAGCGGGAGACATTTTTGCCGAAATTTATGATGAAATTTGATTTTTAAAAATTTTTTACTGGACGTGTTTTATAGCAAAAAGTAAAAAATATTGTTTTTTTTCTTTTTCAAAATTGTTGGTCTTTTTGTGTTTATAGCGCAAAAATTTAAAAAACCGCAGAGGGGATCAAATACCACCGAAAGAAAGCTCAATGAGGGGAAAAAGGACGGAAATTTCATGTGGGTGCAGCGTTGCATGACCGCGCAATTGTCAGTTAAAGTAACGCAGTGCCGCAGCGCAAACATTGGCCTGGTCAGGGGGGGGATTCTCCGGAGGGGGAGGGGTTAATGGCTGTCAAAGCACTGCAAGAACACCTGAGAAGTTGTGACCCTTCTTTGCAGCAACACTTTGTCTGGATTTTGGGTTTTATATTCAGAAATTGCGAGATATATATATATATTACGCTGGAATATTGCGCCATCTGTGCCGACATGTAAAGAATGCTGAATGAATGGAAACCTTTTTTTTTTACTTTCCTTGTTCATTCCCGGGATCACTGATTGGTCAGGCGTGGTCAGGGGTCAGGGGTCACTGTGCTCGGGGACTGGGAAGCCTGCACACTGGTAAAAGTTAACCAGGACTCGCCGTCACATGACCCACGGAGTACTAAGGTCCAAATTGTGACCCGGTCAGCTCTTCCGATGAGCGGATCCCGGCTGCAGCGAATCGAGCTGCACCTGCAGAGGAGACAGGTAACTGGCAGTCTATAACTGGCAGCTGGTACTGCGGTGATCCTCCGGGAATAGCTGAGCGTTGTACATCCCACCCAGCATGGGAGTATTCCAGCAACGCGTTGTCATCTACAGGCAGGAAATGTCTCCTCTGGATGGACGCTGCCTGGAGCTCAGCCAGGGAAATGTCATTACAGATCGCTGTAGCGGACTAAAGTAGGCGCACTGAAGGCCTAGGAAACCAAGATATGTGGGACGGATAGGTATGGGGGATGTACAGGACGGATCGGTATGGGGATGTACAGGACGGATCGGTATGGGGGATGTACAGGACGGATCGGTATGGGGGATGTACAGGACGGCTCGGTACGGGGGAGGTACAGGACGGCTCGGTACGGGGGATGTACAGGACGGCTCGGTATGGGGGAGATACAGGACGGCTCGGTACGGGGATTTACGGGACGGCTCAGTATGGGGGATGCACAGGACGGATCGGTACAGGGGATGTACGGGACGGCTCGGTACGGGGATGTACAGGACGGATCGGTATGGGGGATGTACAGGAGGGCTCAGTATGGGGGATGTACAGGACGGCTCGGTACGGGGGATGTACAGGATGGCTCGGTACGGGGGATGTACAGGACGGCTCGGTACGGGGAGATACGGGACGGCTCGGTATGGGGGATGCACAGGACGGATCGGTACAGGGGATGTACGGGACGGCTCGGTACGGGGATGTACAGGACGGATCGGTATGGGGGATGTACGGGATGGCTCGGTACGGGGATGTACGGGACGGATCGGTATGGGGGATGTACGGGACGGCTCGGTACGGGGAAATACGGGACGGCTCGGTACGGGGATGTACGGGACGGCTCGGTACGGGGATGTACGGGACGGCTCGGTACGGGGATGTACGGGACGGCTCGGTACGGGGATGTACGGGACGGTTCGGTACGGGGATGTACGGGACGGCTCGGTACGGGGGATGTACGGGACGGCTCGGTACGGGGATGTACGGGACGGCTCAGTACGGGGGATGTACGGGACGGCTCGGTAGGGGGATGTACGGGACGGCTCGGTATGGGGGATGTACGGGACGGCTCGGTATGGGGATGTACGGGACGGCTCGGTACGAGGATTTATAGCATGGCTAGGTACAGGGAGGTACGGGGAGGAACGGAACAGCTCGGTACGGGGAGGTACGGGATGGCTCAGTACAGGGCGGCTCGGTACGGGGGAGGTACGGGACGGCTCGGTATGGGGGATGTACGGGACGGCTCGGTATGGGGGATGTACGGGACGGCTCGGTATGGGGGATGTACGGGACGGCTCAGTATGGGGGATGTACGGGACGGCTCGGTATGGGGGATGTACGGGACGGCTCGGTACGGGGATTTATAGGATGGCTAGGTACAGGGAGGTACGGGACGGCACGGTATGGGGAGGTACGGGATGGGGAGGTACGGGACAGCTCGGTACGGGATGGCTCGGTACAGGGCGGCTCGGTACGGGGTAGGTACGGGACGGCTCGATACGGGGATGTACGGGACGGATCGGTAAGGGGAGGTACGGGACGGATCGGGACAGCTCGGTACGGGACGGCTCGGTACGGGACAGCTCGGTACGGGGAGGTACGGGACGGATCGGTACGGGGAGGTACGGGACGGATCGGTACGGGGAGGTACAGGACGGATCGGTATGGGGCGGCTCGGTACAGGTTGGCTCGGTATGGGAGATGTACGGGACGGCTCGGCACAGGGGAGGTAAGGGACGGCTCAGTACGGGGGAGGTATAGGACGGCTTGGCATGGGGAGGTAAGGGACGGCTCGGTACGGGGGAGGTATAGGACGGCTTGGCATGGGGAGGTACGGGACGGATCGGTACGGGGAGGTACGGGACGGATCGGTACGGGGAGGTACGGGACGGATCGGTACGGGGAGGTACAGGACGGATCGGTATGGGGCGGCTCGGTACAGGTTGGCTCGGTATGGGAGATGTACGGGACGGCTCGGCACAGGGGAGGTAAGGGACGGCTCGGTACGGGGGAGGTATAGGACGGCTTGGCATGGGGAGGTAAGGGACGGCTCGGTACGGGGGAGGTATAGGACGGCTTGGCATGGGGAGGTAAGGGACGGCTCGGTACGGGGGAGGTACAGGACGGCTTGGCATGGGGATGGATTCTAAGAGCACTTTGGGGGTGGATATCCTGTTTGCCTATTAAAAAGCTCTAATACTGGACAGTATAAAACTTTAAAGTTTATAGAATTTTGGAGCCTCATTTGGTTTATAGAGTAACTCCACTTTTGCCGAGAAGAAACCCCGCCCCCCCCGCCCCCCCCCGGGTGATCTCTGTACATTGCAGGGATTGTAACAAACTTTGTTGCAGATTCCGACCTTTTGTTATCCTGAAGAAATATCTGTTTGTTTCTCTGTGTCCTGTGCAGCGTGAGTGTGGATGGAAGGGACTCTATAATCATCAATCAGCGGCTGCACCTGCAGGGCTCTAATGAGGAAAGAGGCAGGGTCTGCATCCCTTTCGGAGTACCTCAGCAAAAATGACATTTTGGTTGCAGGGGATGCCCAAAATCTGACGTGTATCTTAGTGCAGACTTCTGGGAAAATCAGTCAGCCAATCACAGAGCAGAAAATGACATCTCTGGGGGGCGCTCTGTATACCATCTGTGTACACAACGCCTCCAGGCGGCCATATTGCATTTTACTGTAAATGGCAGTAGCTGCAGATTGAAAAGGAAAGAGAATTTTTAAAAACATTCAGTTACAATGTAACTTCTGGAGCAATTATATATATTCACTTTTATGGGGAAAAAATAGCAAATAAAAAATTGAGTTACCCTTTAACTGCTGCCTGTAAGGGGCGGGGCAAGATTCAGATTACAGGGCTGCCTTAGTGCAATGCATGTGAATGTGGAATGTAACGCATGTTAGAGCAACGCAGGTATGAACGCAGCTGAAGACAGTTCTATGCAGCCCGATTGCTGGAGGGAAAGGTTTGGGGCTCAGCTGCAGATTGCCTGATAGCTAAACTACACTATATTGCCCAATGTATTGTCCCCACCCTCCAAATCATATGATTCAGGTGCTCCAATCCCCTCCAAATCATGTGATTCAGGTGTTCCAATCCCCTCCAAATCATGTGATTCAGGTGTTCCAATCCCCTCCAAATCATGTGATTCAGGTGTTCCAATCCCCTCCATATCATGTGATTCAGGTGTTCCAATCCCCTCCAAATCATGTGATTCAGGTGTTCCAATCCCCTCCAAATCATGTGATTCAGGTGTTCCAACCCCCTCCATATCATGTGATTCAGGTGTTCCAATCCCCTCCATATCCTGTGATTCAGGTGTTCCAATCCCCTCCATATCATGTGATTCAGGTGTTCCAATCCCCCCCATATCATGTGATTCAGGTGTTCCAATCCCCTCCAAATCATGTGATTAAGGTGTTCCAATCCCCTCCATATCATGTGATTCAGGTGTTCCAATCCCCTCCATATCATGTGATTCAGGTGTTCCAATCCCTTCCCAATCATGTGATTAAGGTGTTCCAATCCCCTCCATATCATGTGATTCAGGTGTTCCAATCCCCTCCATATCATGTGATTCAGGTGTTCCAATCCCCCCCATATCATGTGATTCAGGTGTTCCAATCCCCTCCGTATCATGTGATTCAGGTGTTCCAATCCCCTCCGTATCATGTGATTCAGGTGTTCCAATCCCCTCCATATCATGTGATTCAGGTGTTCCAATCCCCTCCATATCATGTGATTCAGGTGTTCCAATCCCCTCCATGGACACAGGTGTATACAATCAAGCCCCTAGGCACGCAGACTGCTTCTACAAACATTGGTGAAAGAATGGGTCGCTCTCAGGAGCTCAGTGACTCCAAGCGTGGTCCCGTGATAGGTGGCCACCTGGGCAATAAGTCCATCCGTGACATTTCCTGGCTACTAAATATTCCACGCTCAACTGTTAGTGGGATTATAACAAAGTGGAAGCCACTGGGAACAACAGCCACTCAGCCACCAAGTGGTAGGCCACGTCACATGACAGGGCGGGGGCAGCGCATGCTGAAGCGCACAGTGCGCAGAAGTCACCAACTGTCTGCAGAGTCTATAGCTAAAGACCTCCAAACTTGGTGTGGCCTTCAGATGAGCCCAACAACAGTGCGTAGAGAGCTCCATGGAATGGGTTTCCATGGCCGAGCAGCTGCATCCAAGCCTTCCATCACCAAGTGCAATGCAAAGCGTCAGATGCCGTGGTGTAAAGCACGCCACCACTGGACTCTAGAGCAGGGGAGGTGTGTTCTCTGGAGTGACCAATCACACTTCTCTGTCTGACAATCCGATGGGCGTGTCTGGGTTTGTCGGTGGCCAGGAGAACGGTACTTGCCTGACTGTATTGTGCCAAGTGTAAAGTTTGGTAGAGGGGGGATTATGGTGTGGGGGTATTTTTCAGGGGTTGGACTTGGCCCCCTAGTTCCAGTGAAGGGAACTCTTAAGGCGACATTCTGGACAATTTCATGCTCCCAACTTTGTGGGAGGAGTTTGGGGATGGCCCCTTCCTGTTCCAACATGACTGCCCCCCAGTGCACAAAGCAAGGTCCATAAAGACATGGAGGAGCCAGTTTGGGGTGGAGGAACTTGACTGTCCTGCACAGAGTCCTGACCTCAACCCCATAGAACACCTTTGGGATGAATTAGAGCGGAGACTGTGAGCCAGGCCTCCTCCCCCGACATCAGTGCCTCCTCCCCCGACATCAGTGCCTGACCTGACAAATGTGCTTCTGGAAGAATGGTCCAACCTTCCCATAGACACCCTCCTAAACCTTGTGGACGGCCTTCCCAGAAGAGTTGAAGCTGTTATAGCTGCAAAGGGCGGGGCCAACTCAATATTGAACCCTACGGACTAAGACTGGGGGGCCATTAAAGGTCATGTGTGTGGAAAGGGCGGGGCCAACTCAATATTGAACCCTACGAACTAAGACTGGGGGGCCATTACAGGTCATGTGTGTGGGAAGAGCGGGGCCAACTCAATATTGAACCCTACGGGCTAAGACTGGGGGGCCATTAAAGGTCATGTGTGTGGGAAGGGCGGGGCCAACTCAATATTGAACCCTATGGACTAAGACTGGGGGGGGCCATTAAAGGTCATGTGTGTGGAAAGGGCGGCCGACCAATACTTTGGGGAATATAATGTATATACGGGGGGGGTGGGGACAATACTTGGGGCAATATAGTGTATATACGGGGGGGGGGACAATACTTGGGACAATATAGTGTATATACGGGGGGGGGGACAATACTTGGGACAATATAGTGTATATACGGGGGGGGGGGGACAATTCTTGGGGCAATATAGTGTATATACGGGGGGGGGACAATACTTGGGACAATATAGTGTATATACGGGGGGGACGACAATACTTTGGGCAATATGGTGTATATACGGGGGGCGGGGACAATACTTGGGGCAATATGGTGTATATACGGGGGGGGACAATACTTTGGGCAATATGGTGTATATACGGGGGGCGGGGACAATACTTGGGGCAATATGGTGTATATACGGGGGGGGACAATACTTTGGGCAATATGGTGTATATACGGGGGGCGGGGACAATACTTGGGACAATATGGTGTATATACGGGGGGCGGGGACAATACTTGGGGCAATATAGTGTATATACGGGGGGCGGGGACAATACTTTGGGCAATATGGTGTATATACGGGGGGCGGGGACAATATCGTGTGTGTCCAACTTCGCAGTTGCCGTGTACATTAGGCCTGCCTATATAATTGAATCAAAGGAAACGTTCCGTTGGACATACACATTACAATTTCATCTGCAAGGCTCCGATTGGCTCCTTTAATGCATCGAGTTTTATGGTTGGTTGTATTTTTTCATGATTTCAATCCTGTGGTTTTCTCCTCTAAAGGAAATGTCGGGGGGCAGCCCAAGTCTGCTGACCACACATGTCCTGAATATTGCGCAGGGGACCCCGGCTAAAGGCCTGACAATTACCTTGTCCAAGTTTCATGCCAGAGAAGCAAAATGGGAACAAATGAGCAGAAGGTGAGCGTGCCGGGTAGAAGGTGAGCGTACCGGGCAAAAGATGAGCATGCCGGGTAGAAGGTGAGCGTGCCGGGCAAAAGGTGAGCATACCGTGTAGAAGGTGAGCGTGATGGGGAGAAGGTGAGCTGCTGTGTAGAAGGTGAGCTTGCCAGGCAGATGGTAAGTTTGCCAAGAAGAAGGTGAGCGTGCCGCGTAGAAGGTGAGCGTGCCGCGTAGAAGGTGAGCGTGCCGTGTAGAAGGTGAGCGTGCCGCGTAGAAGGTGAGCGTGCCGCGTAGAAGGTGAGCGTGCCGCGTAGAAGGTGAGCGTGCCGCGTAGAAGGTGAGCGTGCCGCGTAGAAGGTGAGCGTGCCGCGTAGAAGGTGAGCGAGCCGCGTAGAAGGTGAGTGTGCCATGTAGAAGGTGAGCATACCGTGTAGAAGGTGAGCGTGCCAGGCAGATGGTAAGTTTGCCAAGAAGAAGGTGAGCATGCCAAGTAGAAGGTGAGCGTGCCGGGCAGAAGGTGAGTGGGCCATGTAGAAGGTGAGCGTGCCGGGCAGAAGGTGAGCTTGCTGTGTAGAAGGTGAGCTTGCCGGGCAGAAGGTGAGCGTGAAAAATAAAAATAAACAGCGCAAACATAGACCTCTACAGAGTGGATACGAAAGAGGGTTTAGGAGCCCATAAATTCCTTAAAGGCGTTTCATTCACCTATATCTGGTGAGTGCATTTGATGTTGGTTTTCACGGGTGGAAGGTGGAAGTTTCTTTATAATAGAAGAAGAATTTGAAAATTTCTTTTTGCACATAATACATTTTTGAGATTTTTTGAACTTTGGTTTATTAATTTTGATGGACTTCACTATTTATTCAATGAATTATTAATTTTTTATATATGTTTGCACTTTGTATGTTGATTTGATGTAGAGGTCTATGTTTGCGCTGTTTATTTTTATTTTTCACAATTTGTGTTGACCACATTGCACAGCAGCAGGATAGAACCTGAAGTAGGGTGTTTCATTGAGCGCAGGAAGAATTTTTAGAAGGTGAGCGTGCTGAGAACTATCTTCAGTAAGACGAAGCAGAATTCCACTTTGACTGATTTGGCTTTCAATGTGTTTCTTAGTGTCACCGACCAGGACGGCCGCTGCCCGGGGCTTCTACGCGGAGAACCTCTGACAGCCGGGACCTTCCAGCTGCGCTTCGATACCGCCGAATACTGGAAGCAGTTACAAATGGAGGCCTTCCACCCGTCTGTAGAGGTATCTCTCGTTACGTAGAAAAGTCTCTTCATTGAGAACTGTCCTTGTGGCCAATAGCACCCAACCAGATGTTAGATTTCACCGACTTGTGAAAAAAGGAGGGTTCTGATTGGATGCTTCCGGCAGTAGTTTTCTTGAATCGGGTTCTAGAAGAGGCGTTCTGTCATTTCATAGACCTCCCCATGTACATGATGTCTGCAGAAGGCAATCTAGGGCTTGTGTGGTATTTGGCGGCATTCCTCCAATTCTGCAATGTTCTATCAGAGGAGGGGGGGGGCAGGAATGGTTTACATGGACAGGTCTGCGGAATCACGCATGGCCTAGATCAGGGGTGGGCAAACTTTTTGACTTGAGGGCCGCAATGGGTTCATATATTGGACCCGGGGGCCGGACTAGCTGCTGGCCGGCCCAGCCACTACCATGCCATCCATAGTAAGTATAGTAATATTCCCCCATAGTAAGCATAGTAATTAATCCCCCATATAGTAATTCATCCCCCATAGTAATTTATCCCCCATATAGTAATTCATCCCCCATAGTAATTCATCCCCCCTATAGTAATTCATCCCCCATATAGTAATTCATCCCCCATATAGTAATTCATCCCCCATAGTAATTCATCCCCCATATAGTAATTCATCCCCCATAGTAATTCATCCCCCATATAGTAATTCATCCCCCATATAGTAATTCATCCCCCATAGTAATTCATCCCCCATAGTAATTCATCCCCCATATAGTAATTCATCCCCCATATAGTAATTCATCCCCCATATAGTAATTCATCCCCCGTAGTAATTCATCCCCCATATAGTAATTCATCCCCCATAGTAATTCATCCCCCATAGTAATTCATCCCCCATAGTAATTCATCCCCCATAGTAATTCATCCCCCATATAGTAATTCATCCCCCATAGTAATTCATCCCCCATATAGTAATTCATCCCCCACAGTAATTCATCCCCCACAGTAATTCATCCCCCCTATAGTAATTCATCCCCCCATAGTAATTCATCCCCCATAGTAATTCATCCCCCCTATAGTAATTCATCCCCCCTATAGTAATTCATCCCCCATATAGTAATTCATCCCCCATAGTAATTCATCCCCCATATAGTAATTCATCCCCCATAGTAATTCATCCCCCATATAGTAATTCATCCCCCATAGTAATTCATCCCCCATAGTAATTCATCCCCCCTATAGTAATTCATCCCCCATATAGTAATTCATCCCCCATAGTAATTCATCCCCCCTATAGTAATTCATCCCCCATATAGTAATTCATCCCCCCTATAGTAATTCATCCCCCATAGTAATTCATCCCCCATAGTAATTCATCCCCCATATAGTAATTCATCCCCCCTATAGTAATTCATCCCCCATAGTAATTCATCCCCCTATAGTAATTCATCCCCCATAGTAATTCATCCCCCCTATAGTAATTCATCCCCCCTATAGTAATTCATCCCCCCTATAGTAATTCATCCACCATATAGTAATTCATTCCCCATATAGTAATTCATCCCCCATATAGTAATTCATCCCCCCTATAGTAATTCATCCCCCCTATAGTAATTCATCCCCCATAGTAATTCATCCCCCATAGTAATTCATCCCCCATATAGTAATTCATCCCCCATAGTAATTCATCCCCCATAGTAATTCATCCCCCAAATAGTAATTCATCCCCCATATAGTAATTCATCCCCCATAGTAATTCATCCCCCATATAGTAATTCATCCCCCATAGTAATTCATCCCCCATAGTAATTCATCCCCCATATAGTAATTCATCCCCCCTATAGTAATTCATCCCCCATAGTAATTCATCCCCCCTATAGTAATTCATCCCCCATAGTAATTCATCCCCCCTATAGTAATTCATCCCCCCTATAGTAATTCATCCCCCCTATAGTAATTCATCCCCCATAGTAATTCATCCCCCATATAGTAATTCATCCCCCATATAGTAATTCATCCCCCATATAGTAATTCATCCCCCATAGTAATTCATCCCCCATATAGTTATTCATTCCCCATATAGTAATTCATCCCCCATAGTAATTCATCCCCCCTATAGTAATTCATCCCCCCTATAGTAATTCATCCCCCCTATAGTAATTCATCCCCCATAGTAATTCATCCCCCATATAGTAATTCATCCCCCATATAGTAATTCATCCCCCATAGTAATTCATCCCCCATATAGTAATTCATTCCCCATATAGTAATTCATCCCCCATAGTAATTCATCCCCCCTATAGTAATTCATCCCCCCTATAGTAATTCATCCCCCCTATAGTAATTCATCCCCCATAGTAATTCATCCCCCATATAGTAATTCATCCCCCATAGTAATTCATCCCCCATAGTAATTCATCCCCCATAGTAATTCATTCCCCATATAGTAATTCATCCCCCATATAGTAATTCATCCCCCATAGTAATTCATCCCCCATATAGTAATTCATCCCCCCTATAGTAATTCATCCCCCCTATAGTAATTCATCCCCCATATAGTTATTCATCCCCCCTATAGTAATTCATCCCCCCTATAGTAATTCATCCCCCATAGTAATTCATCCCCCATATAGTAATTCATCCCCCATATAGTTAATTCATCCCCCATAGTAATTCATCCCCCATATAGTAATTCATCCCCCATATAGTTAATTCATCCCCCATATAGTAATTCATTCCCCATAGTAATTCATCCCCCATAGTAATTCATTCCCCATATAGTAATTCATCCCCCATATAGTAATTCATCCCCCATAGTAATTCATCCCCCCTATAGTAATTCATCCCCCATAGTAATTCATCCCCCATAGTAATTCATCCCCCATATAGTAATTCATCCCCCCATATAGTAATTCATCCCCCCATATAGTAATTCATTCCCCATAGTAATTCATTCCCCATAGTAATTCATCCCCCATAGTAATTCATCCCCCATATAGTAATTCATCCCCCATAGTAATTCATTCCCCATAGTAATTCATCCCCCATATAGTAATTCATCCCCCATAGTAATTCATCCCCCATATAGTAATTCATCCCCCCATATAGTAATTCATCCCCCCATATAGTAATTCATCCCCCATATAGTAATTCATCCCCCATAGTAATTCATTCCCCATAGTAATTCATCCCCCCTATAGTAATTCATCCCCCATAGTAATTCATCCCCCATAGTAATTCATCCCCCCTATAGTAATTCATCCCCCATAGTAATTCATCCCCCATATAGTAATTCATCCCCCATATAGTTAATTCATCCCCCATAGTAATTCATCCCCCATATAGTAATTCATCCCCCATATAGTTAATTCATCCCCCATATAGTAATTCATTCCCCATAGTAATTCATCCCCCATAGTAATTCATTCCCCATATAGTAATTCATCCCCCATAGTAATTCATCCCCCCTATAGTAATTCATCCCCCATAGTAATTCATCCCCCATATAGTAATTCATCCCCCCATATAGTAATTCATCCCCCCATATAGTAATTCATCCCCCATAGTAATTCATCCCCCATATAGTAATTCATCCCCCATAGTAATTCATTCCCCATAGTAATTCATCCCCCATATAGTAATTCATCCCCCATATAGTAATTCATCCCCCATAGTAATTCATCCCCCATAGTAATTCATCCCCCATAGTAATTCATCCCCCATAGTAATTCATCCCCCTTATTGTGTCAATTCACTTACCTTTGCTCCGCGCGTTCCTCTCGCCGTGTTCCCGCGCCGTTCCGGTCTTCAGGGCGGACTGTGAGAGGAGAGGAGTTTGTCACGCTGCCCCGCCTACATCCTGACAGCCAATGTTTGCCACGCTCCGCGGGCCGGATTAAAAGGTCCGCCGGGCCGTAGTTTGCCCATTGCTGGCCTAGACTCTGCCCGGTGAAACAATCACTTTACATTGGTTAGGAGGAACCCTGCTGAATGAAGAGATTTCCCAGCATGATGGACATTTCTTTGCAAGGCACATCTGAGCACTCAGTAGGGATTTAATTCTAACCAACCCAAATATCCTTCTGGAAGGCTGTTATCCCGCACTGGCCATCCTTCCAGGCGAGAGCTGCTAGCTCCAGGGCAGCCATGTCACAGGGTATGGAGCCACACCGTTACTCACTGCTCTAGAGCTGGAAGATGCCCAGGGGAGACGTCCATCAGCTGACACTCATTGGTAGAAACCTCGTAGGTTTCATCTAAAATGTACCTTTTCGAAGATGGTAAATCTACTCCCAGAGTGTGGCCCCAAAGCCTACACTGACATCGAGAGGTCCACCAGACCTTGGATGGTCATGTTATACACCCATCACCCAGAGCCACCTAATTGTGAGTAGGTCCCCCTTTCCTGACCCTTCTAGGCATGGACTCCACTAGACCTCTGAAGGTATGCTGTGGTATCGGCACCAAGCCGTCAGTAGCAGATCCTTTAAGTCCTGTAAGCTGGGGGGCGGGGCCTCCATGGATCAGTCTTGCTTTTCTGGCACATTCCACAGATGCTCGATTGGATGGTGAACTAGAGAATTTGGAGGCCGAGTCAACATCTCCAACTCGTGTTCCTCAAACCATTCTTGAACCATTTTTGCCATGCGGCAGGGCGTATTATCTTGCTGAAAGAGGCCACTGCCCTCACGGAATACCGTTTCCATGAAGGGGTGCACTTGGTCACCAACAACGTTTAGGTAGGTGGTACGTGTCAAGTAACATCCACATGAATGGAAGAGCCAAGGTTTCCCAGCAGAACATTGCCCAAAACATCACACTGCCTCTGCTGGCTTGTCTTCTTCCCATACTGCATCCTGGTGCCATCTCTTCCCCAGGTAAGTGACACACAACCACCCCGCCATCCACATGATGGAACAGAAAACGTCATTCATCAGACCAGCCACCTTCTTTCATTGCTCCGTGGTCCAGTTCTGATGCTCAGCTGCCCATTGTAGACACTTCTGGCTGTAGACACGGGTCAGCATGGAGACCATGACCGGTCTGCAGCTACACAGCCCCATACACAACAAACTGCGATGGCCATTTTCTTCTGCTTCAACATGTCAACTTCGGGGACAACATGTTCACTTGCTGCCTAATATATCCCGCCCACTTTCAGATGCCATTGTAACCAGATGAGCAATGTCATTCACTTTACCTGTCAGTGGTCAGAATGTTATAGCTGATCAGTGTAGGTTCCTTCTGGACCCCTCTATTGGCCAGTGAGCCATCGATGACATTTAGTGACCAATAGGGTGGTGCGGGATTGGACGAACCAGAGTGAAATCATCTAATATCTGTCATAATTTGCATAACAAGACACCTTGGGGGTTATTTACTAAAACTGGAGGGTGCAAAATCAGGTGCAGCTCTGCATAGAAACCAATCAGATTCCAGGTTTTGTTGCCAACGCGGAGTTCCAGTGAAAATGGAAAAAAATAATTTACATGATCTCCAAGATTACGGGGAGGGAGGGGGGAGGAGGACAACTTCCATTTCTGATTGCCTAGGCAATGTCAGCGGACGTGGGAGCGGGTACCTGTCATTTACGGGTACCCGCTCCCCAAAGGTGCCAATCCTAACGGGGAGTGGGGGAACAGTCCTTAAACTTCCCCTTTTGGGTGGAGCTCCGCTTTAACTGAACAACTTGAGGGTAGAAGCTGATTGGCTTCGATGCAGAAGTGAGCCTGACTCTGCACTCTCCATAAACCCCGTACAGCTCTCAGAATATTCATATTGAAAAATATATTGTGATAATGTAAACTCTGACCGGTTCTTTTATCCTCCTCCAGGTTACTTTCAACGTTAATGACCCAAAAGAGAAATATCACGTGCCTCTCCTGATCACCCCACATTCCTATTCCACCTACAGAGGGAGCTAGAGGGGCGAAGGTGTCGGGGCGACTGCCATTCATTCCTTCACCTACAGAGGGAGCTAGAGGGGCGAAGGTGTTGGGGCGACTGCCATACATTCCTTCACCTACAGAGGGAGCTAGAGGGGCGAAGGTGTCGGGGCGACTGCCATACATTTCTTTCATTTTTTTAATAATACATTTTACTGAGACTACTACACAATTGCAGAGATTTCTGATATTTTTCAAATAAATACATGATAAATGAAATGCTGTGTTTTCCTTGGAAATATGAAGTGAGAAAGTGAGCGCGGTTCTTTTTGTTTAAAGTAGCTTTTTCAAGAAACAAAAACAAACACATTGCTGTCCAATATATATATAAACTGGTAACCGATCGGCGGGAAAGACGGTCCTCCGGGAACCGATCGGCGGGAAAGGCGGTCCTCCCGTAACCGATCAGCGGGAAAGACGGTCCTCCGGTAACCTATCAGCGGGACAGACGGTCCTCCGGTAACCTATCAGCGGGACAGACGGTCCTCCGGTAACCTATCAGCGGGACAGACGGTCCTCCGGTAACCTATCAGCGGGAAAGACGGTCCTCCGGTAACCGATCAGCGGGACAGACGGTCCTCCGGTAACCGATCAGCGGGAAAGACGGTCCTCCGGTAACCGATCAGCGGGACAGACGGTCCTCCGGTAACCGATCAGCGGGAAAGACGGTCCTCCCGTAACCGATCAGCGGGAAAGACGGTCCTCCCGTAACCGATCAGCGGGAAAGACGGTCCTCCCGTAACCGATCAGCGGGACAGACGGTCCTCCGGTAACCTATCAGCGGGAAAGACGGTCCTCCGGTAACCGATCAGCGGGACAGACGGTCCTCCGGTAACCGATCAGCGGGAAAGACGGTCCTCCGGTAACCGATCAGCGGGAAAGACGGTCCTCCCGTAACCGATCAGCGGGAAAGACGGTCCTCCCGTAACCGATCAGCGGGAAAGACGGTCCTCCCGTAACCGATCAGCGGGAAAGGCGGTCCTCCGGTAACCGATCAGCGGGAAAGATGGTCCTCCGGTAACCTATCAGCGGGACAGACGGTCCTCCCGTATCCGATCAGTGGGACAGACGGTCCTCCGGTAACCGGTCAGCTGACTCCACAAGCCAGTAATGAGGATCTGTAACAGTCAGCATTTCGGATCCTTCGCAGCATCAAACCCATTTATTATAGGCAGAGATAATAAATCCAGAAGAGCAGTTTACGCGTTTCTGTCCTGAGGGGAACCCTGAGTTCTGCTCTTCTGGAGTTGTCTTATCTCTGCCTATACTAAATAAATGGCTTTGATGCTGTGAAGGATCTGCTGCTGAAGTGGCAGAGCGCAGGAATGACAGATTGCTTTTTGCTGGCAGAGTGAGGAGAGAGTTCAGGCAGCCTGGCAGTTCACACATTTTTTCAGAAGTTGGGGTTCAGCAATCAGCGCAGCTTCAGAAAATGAAGTCTCATAATCAGGTCAATCAGCTGCAGATTGGAAGTTCTGTCGAGCCGAAGACTGCCGGCATAAAATGCAGAAAGATCCGACGTTGGCAGCACCCCGGCTCTGGAAAACCGGTTCTACCTTTAGAGTGAAATCGCCTCGAGTCGTATGATGCCGAGAATCCGCGTCTCCCTGCAGCCGGTACAAATCCATGACCATCGCCATGACTGTTCTGATGGAACTACACATCCGGGCGACACATGACGCCTCTACATACAAGCTGCCAGTGACCAGGACCACGTTACTGAATCACATGTAACCGCATGGATGTGCTGCCACATGGGATGCCGGTCATTGATTTGTACACACTGCCGGTCATTGATTTGTACACACTGCCGGTCATTACTGCCGGTCATTGATTTGTACACACTGCCGGTCATTACTTTGTACACACTGCCGGTCATTACTGCCGGTCATTGATTTGTACACACTGCCGGTCATTACTGCCGGTCATTGATTTGTACACACTGCTGGTCATTACTGCCGGTCGTTGATTTGTACAGACTGCCGGTCATTGATTTGTACACACTGCCGGTCATTACTGCCGGTCATTGATTTGTACACACTGCCGGTCATTGATTTGTACAGACTGCCGGTCATTGATTTGTACACACTGCCGGTCATTGATTTGTACACACTGCCGGTCATTGATTTGTACACACTGCCGGTCATTGATTTGTACACACTGCCGGTCATTGATTTGTACACACTGCTGGTCATTACTGCCGGTCATTGATTTGTACAGACTGCCGGTCATTGATTTGTACAGACTGCCGGTCACGGCTGATCTTGCACCTCTGTGCGTTCCCGCTGCAGACAGAGGCTGATTCTTGCAGGCACGTGACCCAAGTCAGACATGTGAATGAGCCCCTAATATGGAATCTATACAGAATAAAGCCACAAAAGTACAGAGAATGTTTCAGAAATTGTTTATGGAATGTTAAGTTAAAGGATAAGTAAGCTTCCATTGACAAATAAATATCCTTTCTTACCTTGCCATTAAAAGGGTTCTGCGCACACGGAACCCGCGCACACGGAACCGCACACACGGAACCACACACACAGAACCACGCACACGGACCAGCGCACACGGACCAGCGCACACAGAACCAGCGCACACAGAACCCCGCCCACAGAACACCTCATGTATGACGTGTCCAACTGGAGAACAGTCTGTGTGTCTGCCCAGCCACCAATCATAGTCTTCCCTTTTTTGTTTCTTAGCTACAAGGAAGGGAGAGACTGATTGGCTGCTGGATAAAAATTCAGAAAGTTGTCCGTTGTGACCCAAAAACGGTCATTTTAAGAAGAACAAATTGTTTAAGGCCGTCTATCGCCGGCAATTCTGATTGTTTCACAGCTTTGCAGTAAGTGAAGGTGGAAGGCTGCATTGATCTGCCCGGCCATTTGTGCCATTAAAAGCTGGTGAATAGTTGTTGAAGCTGCCTAAAAACTGCCATGTGAATGGTCAGCAGTAACATGGAAGGTCCTGAAAGTGTCAGCCGCCTGGACAATGGTCAGTATTAACATGGAAGGTCCTGAAAGTGTCAGCCGCCTGGACAATGGTCAGTATTAACATGGAAGGTCCTGAAAGTGTCAGCCGACTGGACAATGGTCAGCAGTAACATGGAAGGTCCTGAAAGTGTCAGCCGACTGGACAATGGTCAGCAGTAACATGGAAGGTCCTGAAAGTGTCAGCCGCCTGGACAATGGTCAGCAGTAACATGGAAGGTCCTGAAAGTGTCAGCCGACTGGACAATGGTCAGCAGTAACATGGAAGGTCCTGAAAGTGTCAGCCGCCTGGATGGTTTTCTCCTCCTGGAGAGATGAAGATGTTGTTTTAGGTGCTAGCAGCTACCAGTCCGGCTGGACCTTGCCCAAAGGTCTGCCCAGGAACCAGACATTCCAGAGGTTTGAATCCCAACTCGTCCACAGGGATGCCAAATGCCCGCATCTTAGCCTCATATGTCCGCAGCAGGTCATTGTGCGCCTGAAAAAGACCAACAGACAGTGATCAGCCCAACAGACAGTGATCAGCCCAACGGACAGTGATCAGCCCAACGGACAGTGATCAGCCCAACGGACAGTGATCAGCCCAACGGACAGTGATCAGCCCAACGGACAGTGATCAGCCCAACGGACAGTGATCAGCCCAACGGACAGTGATCAGCCCAACAGACAGTGATCAGCCAGGTATGTACAGTGATCAGCCAGGTATGTACAGTGGAACCTTTACAGCTCATTCTCTCTCGTGTGGCAGCCCTCTGAAAAGCAATCTGTGGTGGAGATTGACAGGCGGCTCAGAGGTGATATGTCGCCTCCTTGCCCTGCAGACACCAGCATTGCATGCAGATGCAGCTCATCATCAGTAAAATGGTTCCAAAGCCTTAAACCTTCTGTGTCCAGATCCCCCCCCCTCCCCCCTTACCTGAGCCCAATCACGATCCAGTGCTTTCTCAGCTCTCCCTCCTCACAGGGAGGATTGATAGTAGTGGGAACCATTGCTGCTGTCAATCAAAGCCAGTGTGGGGGGGGGGGGGCAAAGTTTGTGTCAGTGGATGCAGGCAGTGTGGCTCGGGAGCAAGCGACTTGCTAGGGGGGTGCTCAGAAGGGTGGGGGAGGAGCTAGGAGCGGTGGTGGGGGAGGAGCTAGGAGCGGTGGTGGGGGATCCCAGAAGAGGATCGGGTCTGTTCTGTGGAAAACCATTACAGAGCCGGGACGTGTGACGTTTGTTAGTTAAACCCCCCCCAAAGGTTTGATATGAAACGGGGGGTGCACATTATGCTGCAGCTGTGAAGCCGGGCATTGCAGCTGCAGCATGTGTATAGCCCTGAGCGGCTGCATGTCTTTGTTTAGGTGAAAGGTTGGGGGCAGTAAAGCCTTGGCTCAATGGACCGGTTTTAACACCCCCTAGCCACATGTCGGAATGAGCCTCCCATGTCCACCCAAAAGTGACATTTTAGTGAAGGTGAAGCCAGGTGGGTTAAATCTTATATATCTCACATCACTTCGTCTGAAAGTGAGATCTCCGGCCACCATTGTCACCCATTCCTCTTCCTCTTCTGATCTTCCATTTTCTTGCCTATTGTTGTGTTCTGACTCCTCCTCTTCCATTCCCCATCATATAAACAACTAAAAACCCGAGAAGGAATCCCGTATATTGGGCTCGGGGGCGTCCCGTACAATGGGCTCGGCAGAATCCCCTACAATGGGCTCGGGGGCGTCCCCTACAATGGGCAGAGCAGAATCCCGTACAATGGGCTCGGGGGCGTCCTGTACAATGGGCTCGGCAGAATCCCGTATATTGGGCTCGGCGGAATCCCGTACAATGGGCTCGGCGGAATCCCCTACAATGGGCTCGGGGGCGTCCCGTACAATGGGCTCGGCAGAATCCCCTACAATGGGCTCGGCAGAATCCCCTACAATGGGCTTGGCAGAATCCCGTATATTGGGCTCGGGGGCGTCCCGTACAATGGGCTCGGGGGCGTCCCGTACAATGGGCTCGGCGGAATCCCCTACAATGGGCTCAGCAGAATCCCCTACAATGGGCTCGGGGGCGTCCCCTACAATGGGCTCGGGGGCGTCCCCTACAATGGGCTCGGCGGCGTCCCATATAATGGGCTTGACTGTACCTTAGACTGTACGCTCCTCGGGGGCGGGGACTAATACAATATATATGTACAGTGCTGAGTGTACTGATGGCGCTATACAAGTACCTGAAATAAATAAATAATAAAAACACACAAATCCGCCAGTTTAGGACCCCCTGCTGTTGGTTTGATTAGAAACAAAATGGTAGAAGAGTCACCTAACTTGCCCCCCCCCCCTTTGCTTATGCACCCCTCATTTTGGCCACCATAGAAAAAAAGTCCTGTGCAAGCTCCAAATAAACTATAAGGACTCCCTCCCTGCCTCCATGTGACAGTGCCGAGCCAATCTGGAGGCACCGGCCCTGTCACATGGGAGAAGGGGGAGGGAGTCCCATGCTAAGCTGTACCCGGAAGTACGGAGTATTTCACTTTGCTCCTGGAAGCTGAATGAGGCAATGAAGGGAAGGGGGTGGGGGAAGTGTACTGGGGGGGTAGTAAAGTGACCCTCTTACTTTACCTCATCAGGACAAACAAAAAGGTCACCTTCCTGTGTTACAGAGCCCAGTGTGAGCAGAACAAGTGCAAGCTCTGCGACCCACACAGCAGAACGAGTGCAAGCTCTGCGACCCACACAGCAGAAGGAGTGCAAGCTCTGCGACCCACACAGCAGAACGAGTGCAAGCTCTGCGACCCACACAGCAGAATGAGTGCAAGCTCTGCGACCCACACAGCAGAATGAGTGCAAGCTCTGCGACCCACACAGCAGAACGAGTGCAAGCTCTGCGACCCATACAGAAGGAGTGCAAGCTCTGCGACCCACACAGCAGAACGAGTGCAAGCTCTGCGACCCACACAGAACACCAGACTCCTCTACCTGTCCCAGAATCCTCCTCACCTTGCACACTCGAGCGAGTTCATACTGCAGGTCCTTGATGGCGCTGTTCTTGGAGTCCAATACATCCTGTGTGCAGAGAAGAGAGAAGCGGATTGGTGGCAGGAAGGTGATGAATGAACGGCGGCATTCCTGCTGTACATGAAAGGATGCGCTCACCTGCGGGACCCGGATTAGGGTGGAACATGTAACACGCCCCATAGCTGTACCCGCCCCTCCCCCTCCCCCTGACAGGTAATACGGGGAGACTTCTACCTGTACTGTCAAATCAGAAACCAGCGCAGCAGTGCGGAGCTCCGCCCACATGGCCATTCATTCATTCAGGGACTTCTGTGGATGAATGAACTGCAATTCCTGACAGCTTCACTGAACTACCGCGGGGCTGAGGAGCTTCCTGTCAGAATATCTGTTGGGCCGTACACCCCGCACACCCCACACACCCCATGTACATCCCGCACACCCCACACACCCCATGTACACCCCGCACACCCCATGTACATCCCGCACACCCCACACACCCCATGTACACCCCGCACACCCCATGTACATCCCGCACACCCCGCACACCCCGCACACCCCATGTACATCCCGCACACCCCGCACACCCCATGTACATCCCACACACCCCACACACCCCGCACACCCCATGTACATCCCGCACACCCCATGTACATCCCGCACACCCCGCACACCCCATGTACACCCCGCACACCCCATGTACACCCCGCACACCCCATGTACATCCCACACACCCCGCACACCCCATGTACATCCCACACACCCCGCACACCCCATGTACATCCCACACACCCCGCACACCCCATGTACATCCCACACACCCCGCACACCCCATGTACATCCCACACACCCCGCACACCCCACACACACCATACACCCCGCACACCCCATGTACATCCCGCACACCCCATGTACATCCCGCACACCCCGCACACCCCATGTACACCCCGCACACCCCATGTACATCCCACACACCCCGCACACCCCATGTACATCCCACACACCCCGCACACCCCATGTACATCCCACACACCCCGCACACCCCATGTACATCCCACACACCCCGCACACCCCATGTACATCCCACACACCCCGCACACCCCACACACACCATACACCCCGCACACCCCATGTACATCCCACACACCCCGCACACCCCACACACACCATACACCCCGCACACCCCACACACACCATACACCCCGCACACCCCATGTACATCCCGCACACCCCATGTACATCCCGCACACCCCACACACCCCATGTACATCCCACACACCCCGCACACCCCACACACCCCATGTACATCCCACACACCCCACGTACATCCCACACACCCCGCACACCCCATGTACATCCCGCACACCCCACACACCCCATGTACATCCCGCACACCCCACACACCCCATGTACATCCCGCACACCCCACACACCCCATGTACATCCCGCACACCCCACACACCCCATGTACATCCCGCACACCCCACACACCCCATGTACATCCCACACACCCTGCACACCCCACACACCCCACGTACATCCCACACACCCCACGTACATCCCACACACCCCGCACACCCCATGTACATCCCGCACACCCCACACACCCCATGTACATCCCACACACCCCGCACACCCCACACACACCATACACCCCGCACACCCCATGTACATCCCGCACACCCCACACACCCCGTACACCCCGCACACCCCATGTACATCCCGCACACCCCACACACCCCATGTACATCCCGCACACGCCGCACACCCCATGTACACCCCGCACACCCCATGTACATCCCGCACACCCCATGTACATCCCGCACACCCCGCACACCCCATGTACACCCCGCACACCCCATGTACATCCCGCACACCCCACACACCCCATGTACATCCCACACACCCCGCACACCCCACACACAGCATACACCCCGCACACCCCATGTACATCCCGCACACCCCGTACACCCCGCACACCCCATGTACATCCCGCACACCCCACACACCCCATGTACACCCCGCACACCCCATGTACATCCCGCACACCCCACACACCCCATGTACATCCCGCACACCCCGCACACCCCATGTACACCCCGCACACCCCATGTACATCCCGCACACCCCATGTACACCCCGCACACCCCATGTACATCCCGCACACCCCATGTACATCCCGCACACCCCATGTACATCCCGCACACCCCACACACCCCACACACCCCACACACCCCATGTACATCCCGCACACCCCACACACCCCGCACACCCCATGTACATCCCGCACACCCCATGTACACCCCACACACCCCATGTACATCCCGCACACCCCATGTACATCCCGCACACCCCACACACCCCATGTACATCCCGCACACCCCACACACCCCATGTACACCCCGCACACCCCATGTACATCCCGCACACCCCGCACACCCCATGTACATCCCGCACACCCCGCACACCCCATGTACATCCCGCACACCCCATGTACATCCCGCACACCCAATGTACATCCCGCACACCCCGCAAACCCCACACACCCTGTACACCCCATACACCCCATGTACACCCCATGTACACTCCGCACACCCCATGTACACCCCATGTACATCCCGCACACCCCACACACCCCACACACCCCATGTACACCCCACACACCCCGCACACCCCGTACACCCCGCACACCTCATACACCCCACACACCCCGCACACCCCACACACCCCGCACACCCCATACACTCCATGTACACCCCGCACACCCCACACACCCCGTACACCCCGCACACCCCACACACACCATACACCCCACACATCCCATACACCCCGCACACCCCATACACCCCGCACACCCCATACACTCCATACACCCCACACACCCTGCACACCCCATACACCCCACACACACCACACACACCCCATGTACACCCCATACACCCCACACACCCCGCACACCCCACACACCCCGCACACCCCATACACTCCATGTACACCCCACACACCCCACACACACCATACACCCTGCACACACTATACACCCCACACACCCCGCACACCCCGTACACCCTGCACACCCCACACACACCATACACCCCACACATCCCATACACCCCGCACACCCCATACACCCCACACACCCCACACACCCTGTACACCCCATACACCCCACACACACCCCATGTACACCCCATACACCCCGCACACACCATACACCCCACACACCCTGCACACACCATACACCCCACACACCCCGTACACCCCATACACCCCGCACACCCCATACACCCCACACACACCCCATGTACACCCCGCACACCCCACACACCCCGTACTCCCCATACACCCCACACATTCCGTACACCCCACACACCCTGCACACCCCACACCCCACACACACCTCATGTACACCCCGCACACCCCACACACCATACACCCCGCACACCCCATACACCCTGCACACCCCACACCCCGTACACCCCGCACACACCATACACCCCACACACCCTGCACACCCCATACACCCCACACACACCCCATGTACACCCCGCACACCCCATACACCATACACCCCACACACCATACACACCCCGCACACACTATACACCCCGTACACCCCGCACACCCCGTACACCCCGCACACACCATACACCCCACACACCCCGTACACCCCATACACCCCGCACACCCTGTACACCCCATACACCCCACACACACCCCATGTACACACCATACACCCCGCACACACCATACACCCCGCACATCCCATACACCCCGCACACCCCATACACTCCATACACTCCACACACCCTGTACACCCCACACACACCCCATGTACACCCCGCACACCCCACACACCCTGCACACCCTGTACACCCCACACACACCTCATGTACACCCCGCACACCCCACACACCATACACCCCGTACAAACCATACACCCCGCACACACCATACACCCCACACACCCTGCACACCCTGTACACCCCATACACCCCACACACACCCCATGTACACCCCGCACACCCCATACACCATACACCCTGCACACACCATACACCCCACACACCCTGCACACCCCATACACCCCACACACATCCCATGTACACCCTGCACACCCCACACACACCATACACCCCACACATCCCACACACCCCACACACCCCACACACCCCACACATCCCATACACCCCACACACCCCACACATCCCACACACACCGTACACCCCACACACCCCGTACACCCCACACACCCCGCACACACACCCCGTAAATTGCTACACCATGTAAACCCCATACTTATCGCACACCCCACACACTCCGTAAACCCCGTACTTCCCGTACATCCTGTAGACCCCATATATCCTGTACATCCCGCACCCCCACCTGCACCCGAACCACCACCTGCACCCAAACCCGTACCCCACCCACACCCCCACCCAAACCCAAACCACCACCTGCACCCAAACCCGTACCCCACCCACACCCCCACATGCACCCGAACCACCACCTGCACCCACACCCAAACCCGCACCCCACCCACACCCGCACCCCCACCCAAACCCGGACCCCACCCGCACCCCCACCCAAACCCGGACCCCACCCACACCCCCACCCAAACCCATACCCCACCCGCACCCCCGTCAACCTGGGAGGGAAGTATTGCTGATGCAAACACCAGCCAGTCCTCCTGGTCCCCCCCAGCCCCAGACAGAACACTCGCCTCCAGTTTGCGGGTGACAACGCTGAGGGCGGAGGGGTCCAGGTTTGACGCTGCGAGGACTTCGTTGAGCTGAGCTTCTTTTTTCTCCAGGGTGTCGCCGAGCGCCTGTAACTTCCTCTCCAGCATCAGATTCTTGAAGCCGCTCTTCTGCTGAACCTCCTGAATGGCGGCGGAGAACTTCCTGTACAATTCATCGCGCTCCACCTGGACCTGTATGGGGGGCACAACCAGCATGTCTGCGATTAAAGGGGCCCTCCGCCTGGAAGGATTGGGCAAATGTCGGGGAGACAATCGCTGCTACAATCTGTGTTAGTATTGTTGGCTCCGCCCATGAGAAGAGGAAAGACTCCCCCCATTGGCTGAGAACAGGAGGAGTGAGACTCCAAGAGCTGGAATCTATGATGTAGAGGCCTCGTCCCCGGAGGTCCTAGGACATGTGAGAGGATTTCCCTTCCCCTCCCCCACACCCCACGTATGAACAGAAACATCACTAACTTATCTAACCACACACACTACAATCTCGGGGCAATCTCGGGGCAATCTCGGGGCAATCTCGGGACAATCTCGGGGCAATCTCGGGACAATCTCGGGGCAATCTCGGGACAATCTCGGGGCAATCTCGGGACAATCTCGGGACAATCTCGGGACAATCTCGGGGCAATCTCGGGGCAATCTCGGAACAATCTCGGGGCAATCTCGGGGCAATCTAGGGGCAATCTCGGGACAATCTCGGTATAATCTCGGGGCAATCTCGGGACAATCTCGGGACAATCTCGGGGCAATCTCGGGGCAATCTCGGGACAATCTCGGGGCAATCTCGGGGCAATCTCGGGACAATCTCGGGACAATCTCGGGGCAATCTCTTCCAAATGTATCATGGAGACCTGCCACAACAAGACATCTCACTGACATCCAATCAGGCAGGCGTAGCATCACATAGTTGTTGTCATGGAGATTGTACGGTCAGATTGTAGCGTGTAGCGTGTAGCGTGTATCCTCAGCTTTCATGAATTCTCTAACTTTGCTATTTATAGATTTTATGTACAAAGGTTGGATCTGCAAACGATGAAATTCACAGATTGTATGATGGCGCCCCCCAGCTGCCAGCGACCAAACTACACTAGCCATAGTGATTGGCTTAGATCAGAGGTCTCCAAACTGCGGCCCTTCGCCTTGCTTTTATCTGGCCCCTTGGGGCACTACTGAGTCCACTGACACCAATGAATACCAAAGATGGGGCACAATTTCCACCACTGACACCAACAATGGTTACAGTTCATCCCAATGACACCAACAATGGGGCCCAATGACACCAACAATGGGGCCCAATGACACCAACAATGGGGCCCAATGACACCAACAATGGGGCCCAATGACACCAACAATGGTTACAGTTCATCCCAATGACACCAACAATGGGGCCCAATGACACCAACAATGGGGCCCAATGACACCAACAATGGGGCCCAATGACACCAACAATGGGGCCCAAGTCATCTCCCTAACAACAGAGGAGGGGCATTGTTTACTCCCACTGATGGGGGGACGTTTTCTGCCCCGGCCCCCCTGCAGTCTGTAGGACAGTAAACTGGCCCTTTGGGGGCCCCTGACACTCACAGCACATCTCTGCAATAAATGTAAATCTCTAAAGATGCTGAGAACCAAAATCCCGGTAATTCTGCCCAAATCCATCCATGTCTGCAGTGAGATGACAACTCTGCTTCCACTGCTGTCAGTCCTGCCCAGATCTCTGGACTACAGAACACCTCCCCCTCCTTCATCTACATTTATAACTGATAGGTTGCTTTCTCTGTGTGATGGATTGTCTGATCACCGAAATGATTCACAAAACGGCTCGCAGTCACCCACAGAAATCATGACTGACACCGACTCCGGATCCTCCGATGCCTGAAGAGCCGCGGGGGCCTCATTTAGTATGGCCTCCTAATGCCTGAACCCCAATACATCATCCTTCACCATGGAGTCACACTTAGTATGGCCTCCTAATGCCTGAACCCCAATACATCATCCTTCACTGCGGAGTCGCACTTAGTATGGCCTCCTAATGCCTGAACCCCAATACATCATCCTTCACCATGGAGTCACACTTAGTATGGCCTCCTAATGCCTGAACCCCAATACATCATCCTTCACTGCAGAGTCACACTTAGTATGGCCTCCTAATGGCTGAACCCCAATACATCATCCTTCACTGCAGAGTCACACTTAGTATGGCCTCCTAATGGCTGAACCCTAATACATCATCCTTCACTGGGGAGTCACACTTAGTATGGCCTCCTAATGGCTGAACCCTAATACATCATCCTTCACTGGGGAGTCACACTTAGTATGGCCTCCAAATGCCTGAACCCTAATACATCATCCTTCACTGGGGAGTCGCACTTAGTATGGCCTCCTAATGCCTGAACCCCAATACATCATCCTTCACTGGGGAGTCGCACTTAGTATGGCCTCCTAATGCCTGAACCCCAATACATCATCCTTCACCATGGAGTCACACTTAGTATGGCCTCCTAATGCCTGAACCCGAATACATCATCCTTCACCATGGAGTCACACTTAGTATGGCCTCCTAATGCCTGAACCCGAATACATCATCCTTCACCATGGAGTCACACTTAGTATGGCCTCCTAATGCCTGAACCCGAATACATCATCCTTCACCATGGAGTCACACTTAGTATGGCCTCCTAATGCCTGAACCCCAATACATCATCCTTCACCATGGAGTCACACTTAGTATGGCCTCCTAATGCCTGAACCCGAATACATCATCCTTCACCATGGAGTCACACTTAGTATGGCCTCCTAATGCCTGAACCCTAATACATCATCCTTCACCATGGAGTCGCACTTAGTATGGCCTCCTAATGCCTGAACCCTAATACATCATCCTTCACCATGGAGTCACACTTAGTATGGCCTCCTAAAGCCTGAACCCTAATACATCATCCTTCACCATGGAGTCACACTTAGTATGGCCTCTTAATGCCTGAACCCTAATACATCATCCTTCACCATGGAGTCACACTTAGTATGGCCTCCTAATGCCTGAACCCTAATACATCATCCTTCACCATGGAGTCACACTTAGTATGGCCTCCTAATGCCTGAACCCTAATACATCATCCTTCGCTGTGACTCTGCACGTCATTCGTCACCTTCTGGAATCTTTGCTCCAACACCTCGTGTTCCCATTTCAGGTCATTCAGCTCCTTCTCTGTGGATTTCAGACGCGCTTTTGTACTCTGCAGAGAAGAAGAATACAATTATTAGAATCATTTGTTTACAAGCCGTTTCCTCCCCGGTGCCGGGCTTTGTGCCGTGAGGTCAGTGACAGGAGTTGGAGGTGTCATGAGAAGTCTCATGGCTGTCAGAGTCACGCGTGTGCGTGTGTCACATCCATAAATCCTGCCATGATACAGAGTCTGGTGTGTGTGATAAATGTGGACTAAAGTCCCGCCATGTAGAAGGTGTCGGGTTCATTCCAGAGTCTGATATCCTTCTCATGTATAAATGTCATGTATGATCCTTGCGTCACGTCTGGGAATCCCTTGATATCCGGAGAGGAAGAAGCGTTGACTCCCGGCTGTCCAATCACATTTGGTGCCCTTAGCGTGTATCACATCATCTGACAATATCTAGAGTTGGATAACAATCACGGAGAACGTTTCTTTTATCGGACACATCGGGATTATTTTACACGTTTAATGGAAATGCCATCATTTTTCTTTGCACTGCGAAAGCCGCGGTCTGGGTTCTGACGCGTATTTCCTGGCAGATGAGGGGGCGGGACTCAGCAGCCGTGTCATTAAAGGGAAAGGTCACCGCAGACGAGGGGCGGGACTCAGCAGCCGTGTCATTAAAGGGAAAGGTCACCGCAGACGAGGGGGCGGGACTCAGTAGCCGTGTCATTAAAGGGAAAGGTCACCGCAGACGAGGGGCGGGACTCAGCAGCCGTGTCATTAAAGGGAAAGGTCACCGCAGACGAGGGGCGGGACTCAGCAGCCGTGTCATTAAAGGGAAAGGTCACCGCAGACGAGGGGCGGGACTCAGCAGCCGTGTCATTAAAGGGAAAGATCACCACAGACGAGGGGCGGGACTCAGCAGCCGTGTCATTAAAGGGAAAGGTCACCGCAGACGAGGGGCGGGACTCAGCAGCCGTGTCATTAAAGGGAAAGGTCACCGCAGATGAGGGGGCGGGACTCAGTAGCCGTGTCATTAAAGGGAAAGATCACCGCAGACGAGGGGCGGGATTCAGCAGCCGTGTCATTAAAGGGAAAGGTTACTGCAGACGAGGGGCGGGACTCAGCAGCCGTGTCATTAAAGGGAAAGGTCACCGCAGACGAGGGGCGGGACTCAGCAGCCGTGTCATTAAAGGGAAAGGTCACCGCAGACGAGGGGCGGGACTCAGCAGCCGTGTCATTAAAGGGAAAGTTCACCGCAGACGAGGGGCGGGACTCAGCAGCCGTGTCATTAAAGGGAAAGGTCACCGCAGACGAGGGGCGGGACTCAGCAGCCGTGTCATTAAAGGGAAAGTTCACCGCAGACGAGGGGCGGGACTCAGCAGCCGTGTCATTAAAGGGAAAGGTCACCGCAGACGAGGGGCGGGACTCAGCAGCCGTGTCATTAAAGGGAAAGTTCACCGCAGACGAGGGGCGGGACTCAGCAGCCGTGTCATTAAAGGGAAAGGTCACCGCAGACGAGGGGTGGGACTCAGCAGCTGTGTCATTAAAGGGAAAGTTCACCTTTTGACAAAAAATAATAAATGAACATTTTATTTTTTTTTGCAAGTAAATAAAATGTGCATTTATTATTCTTGGTTGCAGAAGCCAGTAAAGCATTGCCCCAGCGATCAGCAGATTGGACATTGGCTGCAACTCTGGGAGTGTGACACATGTGCCATCATAAAAACGGGAGGAACATGTAACATGTAACATGGCAAGAAACTGGTCCTTGGCATTGGAAGCAGAAGGAAGCCTTGATGAGCTGAAAGGGGGTGTATAGCGGTTGTATATACAGATATATATATAGGTTTTATTTATTTCATTTGAAATGTTGAATAGGAATTTGATGTAATTTAAAATCCAGCCATTAGGTGGTGCTCTTGACTCATTTTCGCATGATTTTAGGTTCATGCTGTTGTGTTGAACAAATCTGTTTATAGAGTTCAGTTATTATTATTATTATTATTATTATTATTATACAGTATTTATAAAGCCCCCATAGTTCGCTCAGCGCTGTACATTACAGAGGGGGACAGAACATGTGACAGAACAATACCAATACAATGTGATACATGAGGGGATCGAGGGCCCTGATCCTTGGAGCTTACAATCTAGGAGGGAGGGGATGGTGGTACAGGAGGAGATAGCTGTGGGGGATGGAGTGGTAGGAGGAGTGGAGGAGATCGACAATTAGCAGGGGGTGGGGTAGGCTTCCCTGAAGAGGTGGGTTTTCAGGGTGCGCCTAAAGGAGAGGAGAGTAGGTGATAGTCTGATGGGTTGGGGTAGTGAGTTCCAGAGGATGAGGGAAGCCCTGGAGAAGTCCTGGAGACGAGACGGGATTGGCAGAGAGGGGTGGAGGACACTGAGTGGAGACCAGTGGAGGGATTGGCAGAGGGGGGTGGAGGACACTGAGTGGAGGGATTGGCAGAGAGGGGTGGAGGACACTGAGTGGAGGGATTGGCAGAGAGGGGTGGAGGACACTGAGTGGAGACCAGTGGAGGGATTGGCAGAGGGGGGTGGAGGACACTGAGTGGAGACCAGTGGAGGGATTGGCAGAGGGGGGTGGAGGACACTGAGTGGAGTGATTGGCAGAGGGGGGTGGAGGACACTGAGTGGAGACCAGTGGAGGGATTGGCAGAGGGGGGTGGAGGACACTGAGTGGAGGGATTGGCAGAGAGGGGTGGAGGACACTGAGTGGAGGGATTGGCAGAGAGGGGTGGAGGACACTGAGTGGAGGGATTGGCAGAGGGGGGTGGAGGACACTGAATGGAGGCCAGTGGAGGGATTGGCAGAGGGGGGTGGCGGAGATGGAGCGGTTGGAAAGGTGAATGAGTCTGGCTGCCGTATTCAGGATGGACTGAAGCGGGGATAGCCAGCGGTGAGGCAGGCCAGTGAGGAGGGAGTTGCAGTAGTCGAGTCGTGATATGATGAGGGAGTGGGTGAGCTGTTTAGTGGTTTCTGGGGTTAGGAACAGACGGAGTTGCTAAAATGAAGATATATATACAAGTAAATGGGTCAGAGCACTCGAGTCACTCTCTCCTGCATCTGAAGTCTTGTCTTCCACATTTTTTTTTTTCCAGCAGGCAGATGGTTAAAGTGAATGCGGGGTCCGGGGAGAGGGGATACAGTGAATGCGGGGTCCGGGGAGAGCGGATATAGTGAATGCGGGGTCCGGGGAGAGCGGATACAGTGAATGCGGGGTCCGGGGAGAGCGGATATAGTGAATGCGGGGTCCGGGGAGAGGGGATACAATGAATGCGGGGTCCGGGGAGAGCGGATATAGTGAATGCGGGGTCCGGGGAGAGCGGATATAGTGAATGCGGGGTCCGGGGAGAGCGGATATAGTGAATGCGGGGTCCGGGGAGAGCGGATACAGTGAATGCGGGGTCCGGGGAGAGCGGATATAGTGAATGCGGGGTCCGGGGAGAGGGGATATAGTGAATGCGGGGTCCGGGGAGAGCGGATATAGGGAATGCGGGGTCCGGGGAGAGCAGATATAGTGAATGCGGGGTCCGGGGAGAGCGGATATAGTGAATGCGGGGTCCGGGGAGAGGGGATACAGTGAATGCGGGGTCCGGGGAGAGGGGATACAGTGAATGCGGGGTCCGGGGAGAGGGGATACAGTGAATGCGGGGTCCGGGGAGAGCGGATACAGTGAATGCGGGGTCCGGGGAGAGCGGATACAGTGAGTGCGGGGTCCGGGGAGAGAGGATATAGTGAATGCGGGGTCCGGGGAGAGCGGATATAGTGAATGCGGGGTCCGGGGAGAGCAGATACAGTGAATGCCGGGTCCGGGGAGAGCGGATACAGTGAATGCGGGGTCCGGGGAGAGAGGATATAGGGAATGCGGGGTCCGGGGACAGCGGTTACAGGGAATGCGGGGTCCGGGGAGAGCGGATATAGTGAATGCGGGGTCCGGGGAGAGAGGATATAGTGAATGCGGGGTCCGGGGAGAGCGGATATAGTGAATGCGGGGTCCGGGGAGAGCGGATACAGTGAATGCGGGGTCCGGGGAGAGCGGATACAGTGACTGCGGGGTCCGGGGAGAGCGGTTACAGGGAATGCGGGGTCCGGGGAGAGCGGATATAGTGAATGCGGGGTCCGGGGAGAGGGGATATAGTGAATGCGGGGTCCGGGGAGAGCGGATACAGTGAATGCGGGGTCCGGGGAGAGCGGATACAGTGACTGCGGGGTCCGGGGAGAGCGGATATAGCGAATGCGGGGTCCGGGGAGAGCGGATATAGTGAATGCGGGGTCCGGGGAGAGCGGATATAGGGAATGAGAGGTCCGGGGAGAGCGGATACAGTGAATGCGGGGTCCGGGGAGAGCGGATATAGTGAATGAGGGGTCCGGGGAGAGAGGATATAGTGAATGAGGGGTCCGGGGAGAGAGGATATAGTGAATGAGGGGTCCGGGGAGAGCGGATACAGTGAATGCGGGGTCCGGGGAGAGCGGATATAGTGAATGCGGGGTCCGGGGAGAGCGGATATAGTGAATGCGGGGTCCGGGGAGAGCGGATACAGTGAATGCGGGGTCCGGGGAGAGGGGATACAGTGAATGCGGGGTCCGGGGAGAGGGGATACAGTGAATGCGGGGTCCGGGGAGAGCGGATACAGTGAATGCGGGGTCCGGGGAGAGCGGATACAGTGAGTGCGGGGTCCGGGGAGAGGGGATACAGTGAATGCGGGGTCCGGGGAGAGGGGATACAGTGAATGCGGGGTCCGGGGAGAGCGGATACAGTGAATGCGGGGTCTGGGGAGAGCGGATATTGTGAATGCGGGGTCCGGGGAGAGAGGATATAGTGAATGCGGGGTCCGGGGAGAGCAGATATAGTGAATGCGGGGTCCGGGGAGAGCGGATACAGTGAATGCGGGGTCCGGGGAGAGCGGATACAGTGAATGCGGGGTCCGGGGAGAGAGGATATAGTGAATGCGGGGTCCGGGGAGAGAGGATATAGGGAATGCGGGGTCCGGGGACAGCGGTTACAGGGAATGCGGGGTCCGGGGAGAGCGGATATAGTGAATGCGGGGTCCGGGGAGAGAGGATATAGTGAATGCGGGGTCCGGGGAGAGAGGATATAGTGAATGCGGGGTCCGGGGAGAGCGGATACAGTGAATGCGGGGTCCGGGGAGAGCGGGTATAGTGAATGTGGGGTCCGGGGAGAGCGGGTATAGTGAATGCGGGGTCCGGGGAGAGCGGGTATAGTGAATGCGGGGTCCGGGGAGAGCGAATATAGTGAATGCGGGGTCCGGGGAGAGCGGATATAGTGAATGCGGGGTCCGGGGAGAGGGGATATAGTGAATGCGGGGTCCGGGGAGAGCGGATACAGTGAATGCGGGGTCCGGGGAGAGCGGATACAGTGAGTGCGGGGTCCGGGGAGAGCGGATACAGTGAGTGCGGGGTCCGGGGAGAGCGGATACAGTGAATGCGGGGTCCGGGGAGAGCGGATATAGTGAATGCGGGGTCCGGGGAGAGAGGATATAGGGAATGCGGGGTCCGGGGACAGCGGTTACAGGGAATGCGGGGTCCGGGGAGAGCGGATATAGTGAATGCGGGGTCCGGGGAGAGAGGATATAGTGAATGCGGGGTCCGGGGACAGCGGTTACAGGGAATGCGGGGTCCGGGGAGAGCGGATATAGAGAATGCGGGGTCCGGGGAGAGCGGATACAGTGAATGAGGGGTCCGGGGAGAGCGGATACAGTGAATGCGGGGTCCGGGGAGAGCGGATATAGTGAATGAGGGGTCCGGGGAGAGCGGATATAGTGAATGAGGGGTCCGGGGAGAGCGGATACAGTGAATGCGGGGTCCGGGGAGAGCGGATATAGTGAATGAGGGGTCCGGGGAGAGCGGATATAGTGAATGAGGGGTCCGGGGAGAGCGGATATAGTGAATGCGGGGTCCGGGGAGAGGGGATATAGTGAATGCGGGGTCCGGGGAGAGCGGTTACAGGGAATGCGGGGTCCGGGGAGAGCGGATACAGTGAATGCGGGGTCCGGGGAGAGCGGATATAGTGAATGCGGGTTCCGGGAAGAGCGGATATAGTGAATGCGGGGTCCGGGGAGAGCGGATATAGTGAATGCGGGGTCCGGGGAGAGCGGATATAGTGAATGTGGGGTCCGGGGAGAGGGGATATAGTGAATGCGGGGTCCGGGGAGAGCGGATACAGTGAATGCGGGGTCCGGGGAGAGCGGATATAGTGAATCCCGGGTCCGGGGAGAGCGGATACAGTGAATGCGGGGTCCGGGGAGAGCGGATACAGTGAATGCGGGGTCCGGAGAGAGCGGATACAGTGAATGCGGGGTCCGGGGAGAGCGGATACAGTGAATGCGGGGTCCGGGGAGAGCGGATATAGTGAATGCGGGGTCTGGGGAGAGCGGATATAGGGAATGCGGGGTCCGGGGAGAGCGGATATAGTGAATGCGGGGTCCGGGGAGACCGGATATAGTGAATGCGGGGTCCGGGGAGAGCGGATATAGTGAATGCGGGGTCCGGGGAGAGCGGATATAGTGAATGCGGGGTCCGGGGAGAGCGGATATAGTGAATGCGGGGTCCGGGGAGACCGGATATAGTGAATGCGGGGTCCGGGGAGAGCGGATATAGTGAATGCGGGGTCCGGGGAGACCGGATATAGTGAATGCGGGGTCCGGGGAGAGCGGATATAGTGAATGCGGGGTCCGGGGAGAGCGGATATAGTGAATGCGGGGTCCGGGGAGAGCGGATATAGTGAATGCGGGGTCCGGGGAGAGCGGATATAGTGAATGCGGGGTCCGGGGAGAGCGGATATAGTGAATGCGGGGTCCGGGGAGAGCGGATATAGGGAATGCGGGGTCCGGGGAGAGCGGATATAGTGAATGCGGGGTCCGGGGAGAGCGGATATAGTGAATGCGGGGTCCGGGGAGAGAGGATACAGTGAATGCGGGGTCCGGGGAGAGCGGATATAGTGAATGCGGGGTCCGGGGAGAGCGGATATAGTGAATGCGGGGTCCGGGGAGAGCGGATACAGTGAATGCGGGGTCCGGGGAGAGCGGATATAGTGAATGCGGGGTCCGGGGAGAGCGGATATAGTGAATGCGGGGTCCGGGGAGAGCGGATATAGTGAATGTGGGGTCCGGGGAGAGCGGATATAGTGAATGCGGGGTCCAGGGAGAGGGGATGTAGTGAATGCGGGGTCCAGGGAGAGGGGATGTAGTGAATGCGGGGTCCGGGGAGAGGGGATATAGTGAATGCGGGGTCCGGGGAGAGCGGATATAGGGAATGCGGGGTCCGGGGAGAGCGGATATAGGGAATGCGGGGTCCGGGGAGAGCGGATATAGGGAATGCGGGGTCCGGGGAGAGCGGATATAGTGAATGCGGGGTCCGGGGAGAGCGGATATAGCGAATGCGGGGTCCGGGGAGAGCGGATATAGGGAATGCGGGGTCCGGGGAGAGGGGATACAGTGAATGCGGGGTCCGGGGAGAGCGGATATACTGAATGCGGGGTCTGGGGAGAGCGGATATACTGAATGCGGGGTCTGGGGAGAGCGGATATACTGAATGCGGGGTCTGGGGAGAGCGGATATACTGAATGCGGGGTCCGGGGAGAGCGGATATAGTGAATGCGGGGTCCGGGGAGAGCGGATATAGCGAATGCGGGGTCCGGGGAGAGCGGATATAGGGAATGCGGGGTCCGGGGAGAGCGGATATAGGGAATGCGGGGTCCGGGGAGAGCGGATATAGTGAATGCGGGGTCCGGGGAGAGCGGATATAGTGAATGCGGGGTCCGGGGAGAGCGGATATAGTGAATGCGGGGTCCGGGGAGAGCGGATATAGTGAATGCGGGGTCCGGGGAGAGCGGATATAGTGAATGCGGGGTCCGGGGAGAGCGGATATAGTGAATGCGGGGTCCGGGGAGAGCGGATATAGGGAATGCGGGGTCCGGGGAGAGCGGATATAGTGAATGCGGGGTCCGGGGAGAGCGGATATAGTGAATGCGGGGTCCGGGGAGAGAGGATACAGTGAATGCGGGGTCCGGGGAGAGCGGATATAGTGAATGCGGGGTCCGGGGAGAGCGGATATAGTGAATGCGGGGTCCGGGGAGAGCGGATACAGTGAATGCGGGGTCCGGGGAGAGCGGATATAGTGAATGCGGGGTCCGGGGAGAGCGGATATAGTGAATGCGGGGTCCGGGGAGAGCGGATATAGTGAATGTGGGGTCCGGGGAGAGCGGATATAGTGAATGCGGGGTCCGGGGAGAGAGGATACAGTGAATGCGGGGTCCAGGGAGAGGGGATGTAGTGAATGCGGGGTCCAGGGAGAGGGGATGTAGTGAATGCGGGGTCTGGGGAGAGGGGATATAGTGAATGCGGGGTCCGGGGAGAGCGGATATAGGGAATGCGGGGTCCGGGGAGAGCGGATATAGGGAATGCGGGGTCCGGGGAGAGCGGATATAGGGAATGCGGGGTCCGGGGAGAGCGGATATAGTGAATGCGGGGTCCGGGGAGAGCGGATATAGCGAATGCGGGGTCCGGGGAGAGCGGATATAGGGAATGCGGGGTCCGGGGAGAGGGGATACAGTGAATGCGGGGTCCGGGGAGAGCGGATATACTGAATGCGGGGTCTGGGGAGAGCGGATATACTGAATGCGGGGTCTGGGGAGAGCGGATATAGTGAATGCGGGGTCTGGGGAGAGCGGATATACTGAATGCGGGGTCCGGGGAGAGCGGATATAGTGAATGCGGGGTCCGGGGAGAGCGGATATAGCGAATGCGGGGTCCGGGGAGAGCGGATATAGGGAATGCGGGGTCCGGGGAGAGCGGATATAGGGAATGCGGGGTCCGGGGAGAGGGGATACAGTGAATGCGGGGTCCGGGGAGAGCGGATATACTGAATGCGGGGTCTGGGGAGAGCGGATATACTGAATGCGGGGTCTGGGGAGAGCGGATATAGTGAATGCGGGGTCTGGGGAGAGCGGATATACTGAATGCGGGGTCCGGGGAGAGCGGATATAGTGAATGCGGGGTCCGGGGAGAGCGGATATAGCGAATGCGGGGTCCGGGGAGAGCGGATATAGGGAATGCGGGGTCCGGGGAGAGCGGATATAGGGAATGCGGGGTCCGGGGAGAGCGGATATAGTGAATGCGGGGTCCGGGGAGAGCGGATATAGTGAATGCGGGGTCCGGGGAGAGCGGATATAGTGAATGCGGGGTCCGGGGAGAGCGGATATAGTGAATGCGGGGTCCGGGGAGAGCGGATATAGTGAATGCGGGGTCCGGGGAGAGCGGATATAGTGAATGCGGGGTCCGGGGAGAGCGGATATAGGGAATGCGGGGTCCGGGGAGAGCGGATATAGTGAATGCGGGGTCCGGGGAGAGCGGATATAGTGAATGCGGGGTCCGGGGAGAGAGGATACAGTGAATGCGGGGTCCGGGGAGAGCGGATATAGTGAATGCGGGGTCCGGGGAGAGCGGATATAGTGAATGCGGGGTCCGGGGAGAGCGGATACAGTGAATGCGGGGTCCGGGGAGAGCGGATATAGTGAATGCGGGGTCCGGGGAGAGCGGATATAGTGAATGCGGGGTCCGGGGAGAGCGGATATAGTGAATGTGGGGTCCGGGGAGAGCGGATATAGTGAATGCGGGGTCCGGGGAGAGAGGATACAGTGAATGCGGGGTCCAGGGAGAGGGGATGTAGTGAATGCGGGGTCCAGGGAGAGGGGATGTAGTGAATGCGGGGTCTGGGGAGAGGGGATATAGTGAATGCGGGGTCCGGGGAGAGCGGATATAGGGAATGCGGGGTCCGGGGAGAGCGGATATAGGGAATGCGGGGTCCGGGGAGAGCGGATATAGGGAATGCGGGGTCCGGGGAGAGCGGATATAGTGAATGCGGGGTCCGGGGAGAGCGGATATAGCGAATGCGGGGTCCGGGGAGAGCGGATATAGGGAATGCGGGGTCCGGGGAGAGGGGATACAGTGAATGCGGGGTCCGGGGAGAGCGGATATACTGAATGCGGGGTCTGGGGAGAGCGGATATACTGAATGCGGGGTCTGGGGAGAGCGGATATAGTGAATGCGGGGTCTGGGGAGAGCGGATATACTGAATGCGGGGTCCGGGGAGAGCGGATATAGTGAATGCGGGGTCCGGGGAGAGCGGATATAGCGAATGCGGGGTCCGGGGAGAGCGGATATAGGGAATGCGGGGTCCGGGGAGAGCGGATATAGGGAATGCGGGGTCCGGGGAGAGGGGATACAGTGAATGCGGGGTCCTTGAGGTTCCTGTACTGAGATGCAGCATCTTTCCATCCCCTCACTCTGCCCAGTTGCCTGGCCTGACACTACTTGGTACGGATGAATGTTGCCCACCCTGTCCTCTGCCTTCCTACCAGCCCACCATTATGACCGTTTGCCTCATTGGCCATCAGGAATGTTAGGGAGGAGGAGGTGGAGGAGGTGGAGGTGGAGGAGGTGGAGGTGGAGGAGGAGGAGGGGGAGGAGGGGGAGGAGGTGGAGGTGGAGGAGGGGGAGGGGGAGGAGGTGGAGGAGGAGGTGGAGGAGGAGGAGGGGGAGGAGGGGGAGGAGGAGGAGGGGGAGGAGGAGGAGGGGGAGGGGGAGGAGGAGGTGGAGGAGGAGGAGGAGACTGACAGCTGCTGCGTGACAGTTCAGTGTCCCCTGGTGTACGCTCTCCATACCTGGCACAATCTGGTGTTTGGTTGGTAGGCACACAATTACTTCAACTCCAAGTGTTAGGATTACTGGTAGGGTGAAGAACAGAGCAGTGTAAATCTCAGGACAGGATGGTGAGAAGTACAAATCCTTTCATACACTGTATGTGTGTATCTAGCGCACGGCTCGAAATTTCCACTCGCCTGCTCGCCAATGGCGAGTGGAAATTATGGTGGGGGGGGGAGTGTGTCCCCCAGGGCCGTCTTGCTGAGCAGGCTCGGAGCTCAGGCCGGATCTGTCATTGGCCCTGGGAGCCGTCAGACTGCTCAATAGCTGAGTGCAGTGAAAGCAAAGTAAGGAGTGTGGGCTGTGCTCTCTGCCTCCCCCTAGAGTGCAGTACCTGGCTCTGTGAGTGAACAACGAAGTACTGCAACTTTTTATGGGGGTGGGGTGTGTACGTGTACATGTGTGTTTGTGTGTGTCTATGTATGCATGTACAATTGTACATGTGTCTGTGTGTATGTACATGTGTGTATCTGTACATGTGTCTGCGTGTATGTATGTGTACATGTGTCTGTGTGTGTATGTACGTATATGTGTCTGTGTGTACATGTATCTGCGTATGTATGTATGTATGTACATGTGTCTGTATGTGCATGTGTCTGTGCGTGTGTATTTCTGTGTATGTACATGTATCTGTGTGTATGCATGTTTGTACATGCCTGTGTGTGTGTACATGCGTCTGTATGTGTGTGTGTATACATGCGTCTGTATGTGTGTGTGTGTGTACATGTGTGTGTGTACATGTGTCTGTATGTGTGTGGGTGTGTGTGTACATGTGTCTGTATGTGTGTGTGTGTGTGTACATGTGTCTGTGTGTGTGTGTGTGTACATGTGTCTGTATGTGTGTGTGTACATGTGTCTGTATGTGTGTGTGTATACATGTGTCTGTATGTGTGTGTGTATACATGTGTCTGTATGTGTGTGTACATGTGTCTGTATGTGTGTGTACACGTGTCTGTATGTGTGTGTCTGTATGTGTGTGTACACGTGTCTGTATGTATGCGTGTACACGTGTCTGTGTGTGTTTGTTGGTGGCTAGTGGCTCAGAACTTGTAGGCCCGGAATGCCTGGCGTTCCCCTAACCTCCTATCAGGCTCCATAGACGGATATAAACACACGTGACACCAGGACACGTGAAGCTGCACTCACAGCCAGGGCTGTCTTGTCCTTCTCATAGTTGGCCAGTTGTCTCTGGAGTTCGGCCACCTCTTCGCGAGCCTTCTGTAGCGGTTCAGTCAGTCTGCGGTTCTGTAACTGGAGGTCAGCCATTTCCTTCTCCAGACGGTCCTCCTTCCTCCTCATGTCCTCCATCTGCTCCTGTGAGGGGAGAAGACGACAGGCTTTGTATGATGGAGTTCAATGGACGTTCCCCTCGCTGTCACCTCCAGGATCCTTCTTACCAGACGAGGAAATAAAGGAAACCCGTTATTATAAATATCAGCCTTCCAGTCCTGGAACGTGGTGGCCGCATTCGTTTACTTTTCACCTGGGGATTCTATTAGTAACACACTTCCTGTGTTAGGGTGACAACACTCGCTGTATTTCATCTATGGAGGAATAGCGTTGTCACCCGAGGTTAGGACTACAAAACACCGCTCCCTCTCTTCATATGTGTAACATGGGTGGTTGGGGGAGGGGTGAAGAATTCAGTGGAAGTGCAGGCTCACCGAATGTAGGATCCACAGGCATCAAACAGATAAAACCAAATAATTGAAGGGCCATTTCAGTCCTACCCTAAATCTACTCCCACCCCCAAGACTATTGTACCCCATAAAAAGGAAAACGCTGAAAGAAAGACGCTATACTAGATCTACACTTACCTGCAGCTGCTTCGGTCACATGACTACAGGCTTCCAGAGCCAGCTCCAGGGAGGGACAGCTGACAACTGCTGCCCCATAATCATCCTACAGGTGACACCATCAGCCAGGCTCTGCAGCTGTTGTCACTTCCCCTCCTCTGCACTAAAGCCAGTGCTGGGACCAGATCATGTGACCAGATTACAGCGGTGTAGTCCTTCCCCCTGAGGTCATCCCAGAGGACAAGGGGGCGCTCTTTACGTCTGGAGGAAAAGAAATGTCATCTCCAAACATGGAAAGGATTCTTCACAGTAAGAGCTGAGAATGTGGAATAGACTCCCTCCAGAGTTGGGTGTGGCCAATCAGTGGATTGCTGGAGGAAAGTCCTGGATTCTTATTGGATACACAGAATATAACTGGATATAACATTTATAGGGAAAGGTGATCCCGGGAATATCCGATTATTGATCCCGGGAATATCCGATTATTGATCCCGGGAATATCCGAATATTGATCCCGGGAATATCCGAATATTGATCCCGGGAATATCCGATTATTGATCCCGGGAATATCCAATTATTGATCCCGGGAATATCCGATTATTGATCCCCGGAATATCCGATTATTGATCCCGGGAATATCCGAATATTGATCCCGGGAATATCCGATTATTGATCCCGGGAATATCCAATTATTGATCCCGGGAATATCCGATTATTGATCCCGGGAATATCCGATTATAGATCCCGGGAATATCCGATTATTGATCCCGGGAATATCCGATTATTGATCCCGGGAATATCCGATTATTGATCCCGGGAATATCCGATTATTGATCCCGGGAATATCCGATTATTGATCCCGGGAATATCCGATTATTGATCCACGGAATATCCGCACATTGATCCCGGGAATATCCGATTATTGATCCCGGGAATATCCGATTATTGATCCCGGGAATATCCGATTATTGATCCCGGGAATATCTGATTATAGATCCCGGGAATATCCGATTATTGATCCCGGGAATATCCGAATATTGATCCCGGGAATATCCGATTATTGATCCCGGGAATATCCGATTATTGATCCCGGGAATATCCGATTATTGATCCCGGGAATATCCGATTATTGATCCCGGGAATATCCGATTATTGATCCCGGGAATATCCGATTATTGATCCCGGGAATATCTGATTATTGATCCCGGGAATATCCGATCGCCTCTCGGGGGATCAGGAAGGAATGTTTCCCTGCAGGAGGAGATTGGATCGTGCTTTGCTGGGTTTCTGCCTTCCTCTGGATCCACTGTGGGTGGAGGATTAGAACTTTTTATTTTTGTAATGGTTGAACTGGATGGACTTTTGTCTTTTTTTCAACCACAGTAACTATGTATCTATGTGACTTACATCATTACATAGTTAGTCTGGCTGAAAAAAAGACAAAAGTCCATCCAGTTCAACCATTACAAAAATAAAAAGTTCTAATCCTCCACCCACAGTGGATCCAGAGGAAGGCAGAAACCCAGCAAAGTACGATCCAATCTCCTCCTGCAGGGGAAACATTCCTTCCTGATCCCCCGAGAGGCAATAGACTTTAGAAAAGATATAATATTAGATCATAAAAATAAGGGATGACATAACCCCCCCCCCACCATCTTCATTGGAGATACATTGAAGGAAATGTGTATTTGCCCCCTCTGATGCTGAATGTTCGCCCCTCACACAGAAATGATCGATCTAACAATGGAATGTTCGCCCCTCACACAGAAATGATCGGTCTAACAATGGAATGTTCGCCCCTCACACAGAAATGATCGATCTAACAATGGAATGTTCGCCCCTCACACAGAAATGATCGATCTAACAATGGAATGTTCGCCCCTCACACAGAAACGATCGGTCTAACAATGGAATGTTCGCCCCTCACACAGAAATGATCGGTCTAACAATGGAATGTTCGCCCCTCACACAGAAATGATCGGTCTAACAATGGAATGTTTGCCCCTCACACAGAAACGATCGGTCTAACAATGGAATGTTCGCCCCTCACACAGAAATGATCGGTCTAACAATGGAATGTTCGCCCCTCACACAGAAATGATCGGTCTAACAATGGAATGTTCGCCCCTCACACAGAAACGATCTGTCTAACAATGGAATGTTCACCCCTCACACAGAAATGATCGGTCTAACAATGGAATGTTCGCTGTAACACTGAGAGACAGAATACAACAACAAATTCAGCAGAAATGCGTCTAACAAATGATGACGGATCTGCATGTTCATGAGGGGAAGAAGGATTTGATTCCCTATCATTCAGCAGGATTTCTGGCTCCCAGGTGTCTCTCATACAGGTAACAAGCTGAGATTAGAAGCAGTCTCTTAAAGGGAGTGCTGCTAATCTCATTGTGTTACCTGTATAAAAGACACCTGTCCACAGGAGCCATCAAACCATCAGATGCCAAACTCTCCACCAAGAGGAGTGGGCCAAAATCCCTCCTTAGATGTGTGCGAACCTGGGGGCCAACTCCAGGAAACGTCTGACCTCGGTGATGGCCAACAAGGGATTGGCCACCAAGTACTAAGTCATGTTTTGTGAAGGGGATCAAATCCTTCTTTCCCTCATGAACATGCAGATCCGTCATCATTTGTTAGACGCATTTCTGCTTAATTTGTTGTTGTATTCTGTCTCTCAGTGTTACACCGAACATTCCATTGTTAGACCGATCATTTCTGTGTGAGGGGCGAACATTCCATTGTTAGACCGATCATTTCTGTGTGAGGGGCGAACATTCCATTGTTAGACCGATCATTTCTGTGTGAGGGGTGAACATTCCATTGTTAGACCGATCATTTCTGTGTGAGGGGTGAACATTCCATTGTTAGACCGATCATTTCTGTGTGAGGGGCGAACATTCCATTGTTAGACCGATCGTTTCTGTGTGAGGGGCGAACATTCCATTGTTAGACCGATCATTTCTGTGTGAGGGGCGAACATTCCATTGTTAGACCGATCATTTCTGTGTGAGGGGCGAACATTCCATTGTTAGACCGATCATTTCTGTGTGAGGGGGGGGGACATTCCATTGTTAGACCGATCATTTCTGTGTGAGGGGGGAACATTCCATTGTTAGACCGATCATTTCTGTGTGAGGGGCGAACATTCAGCATCAGGGGGGGCAAATACACATTTCCTTCAGTGTAGCTGTAAGCCAGCGACCATCACAATGGGATTGCTCCATCTACTCACAGTGGCCGTGTACTGGATAAACATGGTGGCTGCTCTCACTGACCCCCTTCTGATAATACGAGATCCTGAGACCTCTGAAAAGGACGAAACATTTCTGGTCTCCCTGTAGCTCTATAGAAGCTATAAAAGAGAAAAATTCCCAAGTAAACCAGCCAACCTGCAACCCCCCGAATTGTCCTAACAGTTCACATTGACAACAGGGGCTTCGTTTGCACACGTTGGCAAATACATGCGTAAGCTGCAGAGCCTCTTCACAGCACCCCGATATTCTGCAGTTCCTATGCTATAAACTGTGAGACCCCCTATAGTAGACGCACATATATATATATGGATAGATTGGGGGCAGGTAAGCCTGGAGGGAGCCCCCATAGTAGACGCACATATATATGTGGATAGATTGGGGGCAGGTAAGCCTGGAGGGAGCCCCCATAGTAGACGCACATATATATATGGATAGATTGGGGGCAGGTAAGCCTGGAGGGAGCCCCCATAGTAGACGCACATTAATGGATAGATTGGGGGCAGGTAAGCCTGGAGGGAGCCCCCTATAGTAGACGCACATTAATGGATAGATTGGGGGCAGGTAAGCCTGGAGGGAGCCCCCATAGTAGACACAACTATATATATATGGATAGATTGGGGGCAGGTAAGCCTGGAGGGAGCCCCCTATAGTAGACGCACATTAATGGATAGATTGGGGGCAGGTAAGCCTGGAGGGAGCCCCCATAGTAGACGCACATATATATATGGATAGATTGGGGGCAGGTAAGCCTGGAGGGAGCCCCCATAGTAGACGCACATATATATATGTGGATAGATTGGGGGCAGGTAAGCCTGGAGGGAGCCCCCATAGTAGACGCACATATATATATATGGATAGATTGGGGGCAGGTAAGCCTGGAGGGAGCCCCCATAGTAGACGCACATTAATGGATAGATTGGGGGCAGGTAAGCCTGGAGGGAGCCCCCATAGTAGACACACATATATATATGGATAGATTGGGGGCAGGTAAGCCTGGAGGGAGCCCCCATAGTAGACGCAAATTAATGGATAGATTGGGGGCAGGTAAGCCTGGAGGGAGCCCCCATAGTAGACGCACATTAATGGATAGATTGGGGGCAGGTAAGCCTGCAGGGAGCCCCCATAGTAGACGCACATTAATGGATAGATTGGGGGCAGGTAAGCCTGGAGGGAGCCCCCATAGTAGACACAACTATATATATATGGATAGATTGGGGGCAGGTAAGCCTGGAGGGAGCCCCCATAGTAGATGCACATATATATATGGATAGATTGGGGGCAGGTAAGCCTGGAGGGAGCCCCCATAGTAGACGCACATATATATATATGGATAGATTGGGGGCAGGTAAGCCTGGAGGGAGCCCCCATAGTAGACGCACATTAATGGATAGATTGGGGGCAGGTAAGCCTGGAGGGAGCCCCCATAGTAGACGCACATATATATATATGGATAGATTGGGGGCAGGTAAGCCTGGAGGGAGCCCCCATAGTAGACGCACATTAATGGATAGATTGGGGGCAGGTAAGCCTGGAGGGAGCCCCCATAGTAGACGCACACATATATATGGATAGATTGGGGGCAGGTAAGCCTGGAGGGAGCCCCCATAGTAGACGCACATTAATGGATAGATTGGGGGCAGGTAAGCCTGGAGGGAGCCCCCATAGTAGACGCACATTAATGGATAGATTGGGGGCAGGTAAGCCTGGAGGGAGCCCCCATAGTAGACGCACATATATATATATGGATAGATTGGGGGCAGGTAAGCCTGGAGGGAGCCCGCCCCTCTTTAAAGGTAGAGGAGCGCACTGGACCCCCAGCATATAGCACAATGGCAGCCAAGGTGTCCAGCGCACCCCCCCCCCCCCCCCACCAGTATATGAACAGTACAAACAAATGGCCACTCCCCCAATCTATAACCCGCCTTTGCAGCACATGGAAGGGAAATACATATCAAACAACAGAGGAACATTCCCAGCTCTGCAAACACACCAACCAGCCGGCAACAACCGAATTGTCCTCAATAACAGTTCATGTAAAAACGGGTTTAGTTTGCACACATTTGCAGCGTGAGCGGCAGGGGCCACGTCCCGGCACCCCCATGTTCTGCAGTTCATAACTGTCAATTTTGCAGCTTAGGAATGTATTTGCAAAATGTCAGCAAACTAAACAATGTAGGCGGCAGCAATCTCACAGTCAGGGGCGGACTGACCATTTGGAAACTCGGGCAGTGCCCGAGGGCCCGGGGTCAGTAGGGGGCCCCATGAGATGCCCCTGGTACCTTTTCCATAGGCTTTTTTGAGTTTGGGCAAGGACACAGGGGCCCCATGATCCCCTATTGCCCGGGGGCCCCATGAGTTGTCAGTCCGCCCCTGCTCACAGTGTGTGATGTACGGGAAATTCTGCTCCACCTTTCATGACCTTCGTTTTGAGTACTTCATCATTGAACCCATTTATGTGTTTGTTTTAGATGCAGTCAGCGGCTTTGATATATAACGGAGTCCATACTTCCTGTTCATTCTACCTTGAGTGAGTTGATGAGAGCCAGATTGTTAAGTGTGATGTCATTATAGTAGTTTTTGATGTCACTGAAGGCCTTTTCGTGGTTCTTCATCAGAGTGTTGATCTGTCCGTTCTTCCTCTCCTCCACTTCGTGAATCTCCGTCTTCCTGCGCAGATCCAGCTCATCTCGCACAATGCGCATCTTCTTCTCATATTTGTTTTCAATTTCTGTGAACAGAGTTTAGAGATGGCGGCATTACAGCCAAGTGCGTCAGACGCAGCCCGCCATATTCTGCAGCCTGGAATCGCCGCCGCCATCACAATACTGACCTTTCACTTGTCTCTCAAAGTCGTTCCTTTGCCGCGTCATTTCCTCGTCTTGTTTCTGCCAAATAGAATGAGACGGCCTTAGAAATGTAAATCTCTCTCTTCCTTTCTCTCTCTTCCTCTCCCTCTCTTCCTTTCTCTCTCTTCCTTTCTCTCTCTCCCTTTCTCTCTCTCTTCCTTTCTCTCTCTCTCCCTTTCTCTCTCTTCCTTTCTCTCTCTCTCCCTTTCTCTCTCTTCCTTTCCCTCTCTTCCTTTCCCTCTCTTCCTTTCCCTCTCTTCCTTTCCCTCTCTCCCTTTCTCTCTCTCCCTTTCTCTCTCTCCCTTTCTCTCTCTTTTCCTTTCTCTCTCTTCCTTTCTCGCTCTTCCTTTCTCGCTCTTCCTTTCTCTCTCCCTTTCTCTCTCTCCCTTTCTCTCTCTCCCTTTCTCTCTCTTTTCCTTTCTCTCTCTTCCTTTCCCTCTCTTCCTTTCCCTCTCTTCCTTTCCCTCTCTCCCTTTCTCTCTTTTCCTTTCTCTCTCTTCCTTTCTCTCTCTTCCTTTCTCTCTCTCTCCTTTCTCTCTCTTCCTTTCTCTCTCCCTTTCTCTCTCTCCCTTTCTCTCTCTTTTCCTTTCTCTCTCTTCCTTTCTCTCTCTTCCTTTCTCTCTCTTCCTTTCTCTCTCTTCCTTTCTCTCTCCCTTTCTCTCTCTCCCTTTCTCTCTCTCCCTTTCTCTCTCTTTTCCTTTCTCTCTCTTCCTTTCCCTCTCTTCCTTTCCCTCTCTCCCTTTCTCTCTCTCCCTTTCTCTCTCTTTTCCTTTCTCTCTCTTCCTTTCTCTCTCTTCCTTTCTCTCTCTTCCTTTCTCTCTCTCCCTTTCTCTCTCTCTTCCTTTCTCTCTCTCTTCCTTTCTCTCTCTCTTCCTTTCTCTCTCTCTTCCTTTCTCTCTCTTCCTTTCTCTCTCTTCCTTTCTCTCTCTCCCTTTCTCTCTCTTCTCGGCTTTCTGACTTATTGCTCTTTCCTATCCCTTTTTTTTTGTTTATATTACAGCAGGGATTTGACATTAGTGTGCACCGAATTGCCCTCCACACTGCCTTGGGATTGTATTTTCCCTGGTACTAGTTTGGAATTTGCGCATGCTTGTATCGCTTTTGTTAGCTTTCTTCTGTGTTTTGTTTATATGGATACATGATACGTCTTCTGCTGTTCCATTGTTTTCAATAAAAATAGAATTTAAAAAAAAAAAAAAAAGAAATGTAAATGTATAAAAATGCTGCGCTTAGTGCTATACAATGAAACAATATTTATTATTATTATTAGTAATCTCCGCACATTAGAGGTCTGGACTATAGAAATCCTCCTCGCACGTCAGCACAGCAGCCCGATCCCCTGGACAACGTCTTTTTAGACCAGCGTTTCTTTTTTCAGCCAAGGCACCCTGTAAAATTATGGACAGTCTTAAGGCCCCCCCCAAACTAAAACAGGGTGCCTCTAGACTGTCCATAATTTTAAAAGGGCACCCCCCCCTGTTCTAAAATGTGAAAACCGATTCTAATAGTTGTATATAACGCAGCGACACCCCCACATGGAGGACCCCCAACACTGGAGGGGATCTATTCTTCCAAAGCAAATACACTTTGGCACACTGGTACTGACTAGTATTCCCATGTTTCTCTTCTCCCTCAGTTTTTCTCCATCACTGAGCTAATGTGACCCCAACACTGATGGAGAGGGGCGGGGGAGGGGTAAACTAGGATGCTGTGCAGGCAGCTGACATCCTCCTTATCAACTGATGATGTCATTGGTTGTCAGGACGCCGGCGGCTAGAGGGTCGCAATGGTCCACAATGAAAACCTGCGGCTTTGTGTAACTAAAAGGCCGGCTTGTCCCACCCGCTGGCTGTATACAAGTTTTGGGCAATTTTTAGATATTTTTGCAAGTGAAAAAAAATGTGCATTTATTATTTTTTGTTTCTGGTTCCTCTACAAGTCCCATGAGGCATTGCAAGATTGACAGTTACAAGCATGACTCCCAAAGGCAGAGGAATGATGGGACTTGTAGTTTCACAACAGCTGGAGGGCCGCCAGTTTGACACCCCTGACCTAAAGCATTGCAGCAGCAATCAGCAGATCCCTGGTGCCATGCAGATCTCCTGCAGACCTGTCAGTATACCTGCTTGTCCGTATGGGGTGTATGGGGTGTACGGGGTGTATGGGGTGTACGGGGTGTACAGGGTGTATGGGGTGTACGGGGTGTATGGGGTGTACGGGGTGCACAGGATGCACGGCACACAGATATACTGACAGGAAGATTCAATGAAGTACCAACGGCTCTGTGGAGAGTTCATTGAGAACTAAAAGTCGACAGAACGCCGTGAATGAATGACGCGGCTGGGTGGGCGGAGCCACGTTTTTTACAATTGTGACAGCTAGCGGGGAGGAGAAGATCCCATGATAGCTGTGACAATCGGGGACCGGAGAGGAGCAGGTGCCAGTCTGTTCATAACATATTACATGTAACACCCGGAATATGCATGTAACACCCGGAATGTGCCTGTAATACCCTGAACGTGCATGTAACACCCTGAATATGCATGTAACACCCTAAACGTGCATGTAACACCCTGAATATGCATGTAACACCCTAAACGTGCATGTAACACCCTGAATATGCATGTAACACCCTAAACGTGCATGTAACACCCTGAATATGCATGTAACACCCGGAATGTGCCTGTAATACCCTGAACGTGCATGTAACACCCTGAATATGCATGTAACACCCGGAATGTGCCTGTAATACCCTGAACATGTATGTAACACCCGGAATATGCCTGTAACACCCGGAATATGCCTGTAACACCCGGAATATGCAAGTTGTACCACTCTGAATATGCATGTAACACCCTGAACGTGCATGTAACACCCTGAACGTGCATGTAACACCCAGAACATGTATGTAACATCCAGAACATGTATGTAACACCCTGAACGTGCATGTAACACCCAGAACATGTATGTAACACCCTGATTGTGCATGTAACACCCGGAATATGCATGTAACACCCTGAATGTGCATGTAACACCCGGAATATGCATGTAACACCCTGAACGTGCATGTAACACCCTGAACGTGCATGTAACACCCTGAACGTGCATGTAACACCCAGAACATGTATGTAACACCCTGATTGTGCATGTAACACCCGGAATATGCATGTAACACCCTGAACGTGCATGTAACACCCGGAATATGCATGTAACACCCTGAACGTGCATGTAACACCCTGAACGTGCATGTAACACCCAGAACATGTATGTAACACCCTGATTGTGCATGTAACACCCGGAATATGCATGTAACACCCTGAACGTGCATGTAACACCCGGAATATGCATGTAACACCCAGAATATGCATGTAACACCCTGAACATGTATGTAACACCCTGATTGTGCATGTAACACCCGGAATATGCATGTAACACCCAGAATATGCATGTAACACCCTGATTGTGCATGTAACACCCTGAACGTGCCTGTAACACCCAGAATATGCATGTAACACCTGGAACATGCATGTAACACCCGGAACGTGCATGTAACACCCAGAATATGCATGTAACACCCTGAACATGTATGTAACATGTTACGAAAGGTGAACTTGTCCTTTAATATTAGAAATGTGAAACAAAAGCTCCGGAATACTTTGAGGTCTGTGAAGGGGGATTTTCTGTGGGGAAAAAGGGGCACAAATGAGTTGAGAATTGAGTTTAGCCCCGCCCCTTTCCTCTTACCATTTTGAGATTCTTCAGCACCATCTCATTGGCCAGCTCCTGCTCTTTGATCTCCACCCTCAGTCCGCGTGTATCTTTGCGCAGGAGGCTCTCCTGAGTGTGATGATCCTGCTGGGCCAGTTTCATGGAGACGCTGCCCTCCGCCTTCAGCTCGGAGATGTTGTTCTGATGCTCATACAGGAGGTGCTTCACTTTCTGTTTATATACCTGAAGAGGACAAGAGAACAGTCTGATGTCTATGTAGAGTGGCACTAGCGTGTTTTATTTAGCGTGTTATTTACATGCATGCAGAGATCACAGTCCCCCTGACAATGCCTCCCTCGGCTTTTCTCTCTAGTAGGACTGAGCCATCTTTGCTCAGGCATCATCTATGGGAGAAACAGGCTCAGAGATCACCGAGTTATGTAAGTCGGTCCCGGGGTTCCATCGCAGCACCGATCCGCAGCTGCCAGCTGAGCCTTTGGCGGTTGCGGTGCGCCCCCTCTGTACTCAGTGGGACAGTCTGACAGGTTACATAGTTAGTCTGGCTGAAAGAAGACAAAAGTCCATCCAGTTCAATGATTGAAAGAGAAAAAAAAAAGTTCTAACCCTCCACCCACAGGGGATGGTGGGGCCGGCCTGTCAGTCTGCAGTCCCAGTTAAAAATGCTGCAGCATGTGCCCAGTCCCATCGTATTGGTACAGTCTGGGTGGGCAGCCAGGGGGGCAGTAAAACCGCAGCTTGGCCTCCTGCTTTTACCACCTCCTGGCCGCCCATGTGTAAGAACTCAAAAGAAAAGGCAAGTCCTCCCAAAATGGATATTTCAGCTTTGACGGGCCGGCTTTAATCGCTGCCGGCTACTGGGGACTACAATGGCAGCCCATCCAAAGTACCAGATCTGCCCACCAACTGCAGCCATTACTGAGCCCAATGGAGGAGATGGAAGCTCTATAATGCAGATTAACAGAAGAACTGGGGAGTGCAGAAGTGAGACTCTGGCAGGGCAGATGGTGCTGGTGCTCTGCCTCCAGTCTTCCTTCTGGTTGGTGTTGCCCTTTAAGAAGCTCACAATGCCTGGCGGCAGAATGCTATTATGACAGATGATTCGCCGGCTCCATATGGCCAGCTCCGGATTTTACTCCACGGAGGTTTTTCTGTTCGAGTTCCTTCTGTTTCCAGGAAATTGCTGACTTTAAGGAGCAGAAAATGTGTCTTGTCTGCGTCTTAGAAGATCGCAAGGAGATCAGCAAAGTAAGTGGAGGAAATCTGGATTCAGGACGTCCGAGGCTGCAGCTTGTGGGACGTCCGAGGCTGCAGCTTGTGGGACGTCCGAGACTGCAGCTTGTGGGACGTCCGAGGCTGCAGCTTGTGGGACGTCCGAGACTGCAGCTTGTGGGACGTCCGAGACTGCAGCTTGTGGGACGTCCGAGGCTGCGGCTTTTGGGACGTCCGAGGTTGCAGCTTGTGGGACGTCCGAGGCTGCAGCTTGTGGGACGTCCGAGGCTGCAGCTTGTGGGACGTCCGAGGCTGCAGCTTGTGGGACGTCCGAGGCAGCAGCTTGTGGGACGTCCGAGACTGCAGCTTGTGGGACGTCCGAGACTGCAGCTTGTGGGACGTCCGAGACTGCAGCTTGTGGGACGTCCGAGGCTGCGGCTTGTGGGACGTCCGAGGCAGCAGCGAGAAGCAATGGCCAAGATGGACACTTACTGGACATAAAGGACAATCATGGAAACCTCTGTACGGGATGGACCCCTCTGTACGGGATGGAGCTCTCGGTTTGGGACGGAGCCCTCGGTTTGGGACGGAGCCCTCGGTTTGGGATGGAGCCCTTGGTTTGGGACGGAGCCCTCGGTTTGGGACGGAGCCCTCGGTTTGGGATGGAGCCCTTGGTTTGGGACGGAGCCCTCGGTTTGGGACGGAGCCCTCGGTTTGGGATGGAGCCCTTGGTTTGGGACGGAGCCCTCGGTTTGGGACGGAGCCCTCGGTTTGGGATGGAGCCCTCGGTTTGGGATGGAGCCCTCGGTTTGGGACGGAGCTCTCGGTTTGGGATGGAGCTCTCTGTTTGGGACGGAGCTCTCTGTATGGGACAGAGCTCTCTGTATGGGACGGAGCTCTCGGTTTGGGATGGAGCCCTCGGTTTGGGATGGAGCCCTCGGTTTGGGATGGAGCTCTCTGTTTGGGATGGAGCCCTCGGTTTGGGATGGAGCTCTCTGTGTGGGACGGAGCTCTCGGTTTGGGATGGAGCCTTCGGTTTGGGATGGAGTCCTCGGTTTGGGATGGAGCTCTCTGTGTGGGATGGAGCCCTCAGTTTGGGATGGAGCCCTCGGTTTGGGATGGAGCCCTCAGTTTGGGATGGAGCCCTCGGTTTGGGATGGACCCCTCTCTGAGGAACATGTGAAGGACTAGCATGACAATGTTGTGTATAGTGTCTCTGAGGAGCATGTGAAGGACTAGCATGACAATGTTGTGTATAGTGTCTCTGAGGAACATGTGAAGGACTAGAATGACAATGTTGTCTATAGTGTCTCTGAGGAACATGTGAAGGACTAGAATGACAATGTTGTGTATAGTGTCTCTGAGGAACATGTGAAGGACTAGAATGACAATGTTGTGTATAGTGTCTCTGAGGAACATGTGAAGGACTAGAATGACAATGTTGTGTATAGTGTCTCTGAGGAACATGTAAAGAACTAGCATGACAATGTTGTGTATAGTGTCTCTGAGGAACATGTGAAGGACTAGCATGACAATGTTGTGTATAGTGTCTCTGAGGAACATGTGAAGGACTAGCATGACAATGTTGTGTATAGTGTCTCTGAGGAACATGTGAAGGATTAGAATGACAATGTTGTGTATAGTGTCTCTGAGGAACATGTGAAGGACTAGCATGACAATGTTGTGTATAGTGTCTCTGAGGAACATGTGAAGGACTAGAATGACAATGTTGTGTATAGTGCCTCTGAGGAACATGTGAAGGACTAGAATGACAATGTTGTGTATAGTGTCTCTGAGGAACATGTGAAGGACTAGAATGACAATGTTGTGTATAGTGTCTCTGAGGAACATGTGAAGGACTAGCATGACAATGTTGTGTATAGTGTCTCTGAGGAACATATGAAGGATTAGAATGACAATGTTGTGTATAGTGTCTCTGAGGAACATGTGAAGGACTAGAATGACAATGTTGTGTATAGTGTCTCTGAGGAGCATGTGAAGGACTAGCATGACAATGTTGTGTATAGTGTCTCTGAGGAACACGTGAAGGACTAGAATGACAATGTTGTGTATAGTGTCTCTGAGGAACATGTGAAGGACTAGAATGACAATGTTGTGTATAGTGTCTCTGAGGAGAATGTGAAGGACTAGCATGACAATGTTGTGTATAGTGTCTCTGAGGAACATGTGAAGGACTAGAATGACAATGTTGTGTATAGTGTCTCTGAGGAGCATGTGAAGGACTAGCATGACAATGTTGTGTATAGTGTCTCTGAGGAACATGTGAAGGACTAGAATGACAATGTTGTGTATAGTGTCTCTGAGGAACATGTGAAGGACTAGAATGACAATGTTGTGTATAGTGTCTCTGAGGAACATGTGAAGGACTAGCATGACAATGTTGTGTATAGTGTCTCTGAGGAACATGTGAAGGACTAGCATGACAATGTTGTGTATAGTGTCTCTGAGGAACATGTGAAGGACTAGCATGACAATGTTGTGTATAGTGTCTCTGAGGAACATGTGAAGGACTAGAATGACAATGCTGTGTATAGTGTCTCTGAGGAACATGTGAAGGACTAGAATGACAATGCTGTGTATAGTGTCTCTGAGGAACATGTGAAGGACTAGAATGACAATGTTGTGTATAGTGTCTCTGAGGAGCATGTGAAGGACTAGAATGACAATGTTGTGTATAGTGTCTCTGAGGAACATGTGAAGGACTAGCATGACAATGTTGTGTATAGTGTCTCTGAGGAGCATGTGAAGGACTAGCATGACAATGTTGTGTATAGTGTCTCTGAGGAGCATGTGAAGGACTAGCATGACAATGTTGTGTATAGTGTCTCTGAGGAACATGTGAAGGACTAGAATGACAATGTTGTGTATAGTGTCTCTGAGGAACATGTGAAGGACTAGAATGACAATGTTGTGTATAGTGTCTCTGAGGAACATGTGAAGGACTAGAATGACAATGTTGTGTATAGTGTCTCTGAGGAGCATGTGAAGGACTAGAATGACAATGTTGTGTATAGTGTCTCTGAGGAACATGTGAAGGACTAGCATGACAATGTTGTGTATAGTGTCTCTGAGGAGCATGTGAAGGACTAGCATGACAATGTTGTGTATAGTGTCTCTGAGGAACATGTGAAGGACTAGAATGACAATGTTGTGTATAGTGTCTCTGAGGAACATGTGAAGGACTAGAATGACAATGTTGTGTATAGTGTCTCTGAGGAACATGTGAAGGACTAGAATGACAATGTTGTGTATAGTGTCTCTGAGGAACATGTGAAGGACTAGCATGACAATGTTGTGTATAGTGTCTCTGAGGAGCATGTGAAGGACTAGCATGACAATGTTGTGTATAGTGTCTCTGAGGAACATGTGAAGGACTAGCATGACAATGTTGTGTATAGTGTCTCTGAGGAACATGTGAAGGACTAGCATGACAATGTTGTGTATAGTGTCTCTGAGGAACATGTGAAGGACTAGCATGACAATGTTGTGTATAGTGTCTCTGAGGAACATGTGAAGGACTAGCATGACAATGTTGTGTATAGTGTCTCTGAGGAAGAGGTCGGTGTGATGGAAACCAATGAAGTGAAGAAGTGATGTCCTCACCTTGATCTCCACCTGATGCCTCTCCTCGGCCTCCTCCACCTCGCGGTCCCTGTTACGTAGTTCTGATTTCTTGTCCTCCAGCTGGCGGCGGGTGATCTCCCAGAAGGTGTGGATTTTGTCTCTCTCCAGCTGGAAGTAGTTCCTCTCCTCCCGCTCTCTGTCCAGTTCCTCCCGAAGGCGCACTATGTGCTCCTCCAGCTGTAAAGAAATCAGACAATTTTATCTCCATCAACCTTCTGCCTCCGGAGAGCCGGGAATTGTCAGATTTCAGGGATCTCAGTCACATGATCAGTGAGCTGAAGGATATGGTGTCCCCGGAGGACCTGACACCCCGAAATCATGGCTGCCATTCTGTCCCACTCAGCACCTCATTCCCGGGAAGAAGGACCTACCTGATCTTTGCTCATTTCCTCAGTGGACAGTCCATCCACCAGTCCGGGGCTCTTCTTCCCCTTGGCGGACTTCTTCTTCCCTCCCTTCTTCTTCTTTGGAGGCTGGACATTCAGGACAGGACAGATATGAACACAACGAGACAACAAGAGTGAACACCTAAAGCAGAACCTCTCCCCCCCCCCCCCACCATGACCTCCATGTAATCCTCATACTGACAGTATATAGACATGAAGGGGGATTAGATTTACGGGTTTTATACATTTCTTCAATGACTTCCTGGTTTCTGGCCTAGGCCACAGTGATGTCATACATCCCTAAGCTGAGCACATCCTCCTGCCTGAGCTAAGGGCAGATGGATTCCAGGAAGGTAACTGCTTGGCTCAGTACATAGCAAGATCATGATGACGGTCCAGGAGCCCGCACTGTCACGCCGGCTCTCCCTAATACTGAGGACTGAACTCTATCACTTCATACCCACCTGACTTGTGTCAGAAATGGTCCCCCCCCCCCCATAGTTGTACCGATCCATGACTGAGAGGACCATTCTACAGCCTGAAAACATTCGATGTATAATGTGGGGGGGCTGAGTGTATCTGTGGAAATGGTGGACTAAACAGTCAGGACTGCCCAGTCAGTACATGTCAGGGCCCCCCACCAGTTGGTACACCTAGGGGCCGCTCCCCCAGTCGGTACATCTCAGGCCCCCCCCCATTCGGTACACATTGGGAACGCTTCCCCATATGGTACACCTCAGGGGCCCCCCAATCAGTACATCTCAGGGGCTCCCCAGTCAGTACATCTCAGGGGCCCCCCCAGTCGGTACATCTCAGGGGGTCACCAGTCAGTACATCTCAGGGGGTCACCAGTCGGTACATCTCAGGGGTCACCAGTCGGTACATCTCAGGGGTCACCAGTTGGTACATTCCAGGGCCCCCCGTCAGTACATCTCAGGGGGTCACCAGTCAGTACATCTCAGGGGGTCACCAGTCAGTACATCTCAGGGGGTCACCAGTCAGTACATCTCAGGGGCCCCCCCAGTCAGTACATCTCAGGGGTCCCCCCAGTCAGTATATCTCAGGGGGTCACCAGTCGGTACATCTCAGGGGGTCACCAGTCGGTACATCTCAGGGGGTAACCAGTCAGTACATCTCAGGGGGTCACCAGTCAGTACATCTCAGGGGGTAACCAGTCAGTACATCTCAGGGGGTCACCAGTCAGTACATCTCAGGGGGTCACCAGTCAGTACATCTCAGGGGCCCCCCCAGTCAGTACATCTCAGGGGTCACCAGTCGGTACATCTCAGGGGGTCACCAGTCAGTACATCTCAGGGGGCCCCCCCAGTCAGTACATCTCGGGGGGTCACCAGTCAGTACATCTCAGGGGGTCACCAGTCAGTACATCTCAGGGGCCCCCCAGTCAGTACATCTCAGGGGCCCCCCAGTCAGTATATCTCAGGGGGTCACCAGTCAGTACATCTCAGGGGGTCACCAGTCAGTACATCTCAGGGCCCCCCCCAGTCGGTACATCCCAGGGCCCCCCCAGTCGGTACATCTCAGGGAGTCACCAGTCAGTACACCTCAGGGGCCCCCCAGTCGGTACATCCCAGGGCCCCCCAGTCGGTACATCCCAGGCCCCCCCAGTCGGTACATCTCAGGGGCCCCCCAGTCGGTACATCCCAGGGCCCCCCAGTCAGTACACCTCAGGGGCCCCCCAGTCGGTACATCCCAGGGCCCCCCAGTCGGTACATCTCAGGGGCCCCCAGTCGGTACATCCCAGGGCCCCCCAGTCGGTACATCCCAGGCCCCCCCAGTCGGTACATCTCAGGGGCCCCCCAGTCGGTACATCCCAGGGCCCCCCAGTCAGTACACCTCAGGGGCCCCCCAGTCGGTACATCCCAGGGCCCCCCAGTCGGTACATCTCAGGGGCCCCCCAGTCGGTACATCCCAGGGCCCCCCAGTCGGTACATCCCAGGGCCCCCCAGTCGGTACATCCCAGGGCCCCCCAGTCAGTACACCTCAGGGGCCCCCCAGTCGGTACATCCCAGGGGCCCCCTCTGAACACTCACCATGTTGGCTGCTTATCCTTCACTAATACAAAGCAACACACGTCTCCTGGCAACAGCGAGGAAGTATCGCGAGAGTAACACACGGGTTTCCTGGGGGGGCGGGGACAGACGGCTGCAATAACGCGTCCTTGGCTACCATAGTAACCAAAAAATGGGGCGGTGTCTGCAGAAAAAGAGGCGGGGGAAGACTAATAGCTGATTGTCTTCCGGAGTCGTACATCCTATAAGGGGCGGGATTACTGTCTCCGGAGGAGTGTCTGTGCTCCCTGTCCATAGAATGACATCACCAGGTGGAGGAGGGGAAGCAGCCAATGAGATCGGCGATCCAATCTGCGTCTATAATACACGATGGAGTCTCCGGCCTTGTACCGGGGGGGGGGGTCCATTGCAGACCGCCAAGTACGGGTCACTATGGGGAGTGACAGGTTGTTATGGGGAATGACACCGGTTGCTATGAAGAATGACAATGGTTGCTATGGGGAATGACAGGTTGCTATGAGGAATGACACCGGTTGCTATGGGGAATGACAGGTTGCTATGAGGAATGACACTGGTTGCTATGAGGAATGACACCAGTTGCTATGGGGAATGACAGGTTGCTATGAGGAATGACACAGGTTGCTATGGGGAATGACAGGTTGCTATGAAGAATGACACAGGTTGCTATGGGGAATGACAACAAAATACAACCCAGCAACAACAGATCTCCCAGCAGCCAGCATCAGTAGACTCTCTAATAGACCATTCCCTCAGCAGTAGATCCCTCAGCAGTAGATCCCCCAGCAGTAGATCCCTCAGCAGTAGATCCCCCAGGAGTAGATCCCTCAGCAGTAGATCCTCCAACAGTAAATCCCTCAGCAGTAGATCCCTCAGCAGTAGATCCCCCAGCAGTAGATCCCTTCCAGCAACGATAGACTTCCACAAAAATAGCCCCCCCCCCCAGTGATCCCCCAGCAGCATCAATAGACCTTCCAAGACCCCCCAGCCCGCCGTGCCATTACATGGTGCCATTGGAGGGGCCAGAACTGCGTTCCCAGCGCCGTGATTTGCACCCATTTGTCAGCGCGATGGAAGATATTTATGGTGACGCTGCGTTCTGATTTGTTGGGTTTATTATCATATATAATGGGTGTTGCGGCGGTGCGATATAACGCGTCGTGATGGAATCGCCACACATTCGCCGACGAGTCAGAAGATTGCCGCCTGTTATGGGCACAAAGGACGCAGCGAGACCCAACCTGAGACCCCCGTGTGACCGACTTTATGTGCATTTCTCAGACAAGGAAATGAAGAGCGAGCGAGGAACAGCGATCCCGGGAAAGTGACGCCACTCAGCCGCCACCGCGAGGGGGACTGCGCTATTCTTACCGCTGCTCACCCTGATCAATAAGTGATTGGATGGAGATCGGCTTCAGCTTCTCCTTTAATTAATACAGACATCATTCTGGGGCTGGAGAGGATGGAGATGAGGGAGAGGGTGAGTGTGGAGATGATGGAGAGGGAGAGGATGGAGAGGGTGAGTGTGGAGATGATGGAGAGGGAGAGGATGGAGAGGGTGAGTGTGGAGATGATGGAGAGGGAGAGGATGGAGAGGGTGAGTGTGGAGATGATGGAGAGGGTGAGTGTGGAGATGATGGAGAGGGTGAGTGTGGAGATGATGGAGAGGGTGAGTGTGGAGATGATGGAGAGGGTGAAGGTGGAGAGGATGGAGATGAGGGAGAGGATTCAGAGGGTGAGGGTGAAGATGATGGAGAGGATTCAGAGGGTGAGGGTGGAGATGAGGGAGAGGATGGAGATGATGGAGAGGGTTCACCTCTTCAGGCTGAGATTTGGGGAAAAACGAGAAAAGATTTCTCTACATTTACTGATTCCATCCGAGAATGAAATACTTCACTTTTATGTCATCATTTCATTCTCATCCGGCGATTATAACGAGGAATTCTGTGCAACAGTCTAATCCGAGAACTTCATGGAAAGTCCAATCGGCATTATATTGGTTTGTACAGTTGCAAGAAAAAGTATGTGAACCCCTTGGGATTACGTGGAGTTTTGCATGAATTGGGCATAAAATGTGCTCTGAACGTCATCTAAGTCACAACAATAGAAGAACACAGTCTGCTGAACATAATACTACACAAACATTAGATGTTGCCATGGTTTCATTGCACATAACATGTAAACATTCACAGTGCAGGGAGGAAAAAGTATGTGAACCTTTGGACTTAATAACTGGTTGACCCTCCTTTGGCAGCAATAACCTCAACCAAACGTTTCCTGTAGTTGCAGATCAGACCTGCACAACGATCTGGAGTCATTTTGGACCACTCCTCTTCACAAAACTGTTTCAGTGTAGCAATATTCTTGGGATGTCTGGTGTGAATCGCTCTCTTAAGGTCATGCCAAAGCATTTCAATGGGGTTGAGGTCAGGACTCTGACTGGGCCACTCCAGAAGGCGTATTCTGTGCTGTTGCAGCCATTGGTTTGTTGAATGACTTGTATGCTTTGGGTCATCATTGTCCTGTTGCATCACCCATCCTCTGCAGAGCTTCAGTTGGCGGACAGATGGTCGTACGTTTTCCTGCAAAATGTCTTGATAAACTCTGGAATTCATTTTCCCATCAATGACAACAATCCGTCCAGCCCTGAGGCAGCAAAGCAGCCCCAAACCATGATGCTCCCTCCGCCATGTTTCACAGTGGGGATGAGGTTTTGATGTTGGTGTGCTGGGCCTTTTCTCCACACATAGTGTTGTGTGTTCTTCCCAAACAACTCAATCTTGGTGTCATCTGTCCACAGTATATTCTGCCAGTAGTGCTGTGGAACATCCAGGTGCTCTTTTGCAAACTTCAAACGTGCTGCAATATTCTTTTTGGACAGCAATGGCTTCCTCCGTGGTGTCCTCCCATGTACTCCATTCTTGTTTCATGTTTTCCTTATTGTAGATGTGTCAACAAAAATGTTAGCATGTGCCAGAGATTTCTGTAGGTCTTTAGCTGACACTCTGGGATTCTTCTTTACCTCATGCAGCATTCTGCGCTGGGCTCTTGCAGTCATTTTTACAGGACGACCACGCCTAGGGAGAGTAGCAACAGTGCTAAACTTTCTCCATTTGTAGACAGTCTGTCTTACCGTGGACACATGAACATCAAGGCTTTTGGAGACACTTTTGTAACCCTTTCCAGCTTCATGCAAATCAACAATTCTTGATCGTAGGTCTTCTGAGAGCTCTTTTCTGCGAGGCATGGTTCACATCAGACAGTGCTTCTTGAAACCAGTAAACCCAAAACAGGTGTCAGCAACACATCCAATATCATCACACTGATTGGAGTCAAGGTTGGCTCACTCCTGGCTCCAGTTAGCTCTGGGAGAAGTCATTAAGCTAGGGCCTCACATACTTTTTCCTCCCTGCACTGTGAATGTTTACATGTTATGGGCAATTAAACCATGGCAACATCTAATGTTTGTGTAGTATTATGTTCAGCAGACTGTGTTCTTCTATTGTTGTGACTTAGATGACGTTCAGAGCACATTTTATGCCCAATTCATGCAAAACTCCACGTAATCCCAAGGGGGTCACATACTTTTTCTTGCAACTGTATATATACACTATATTGCCCCAAGTATTGTCCCCCGCCCCCCCGTATATACACTATATTGCCCCAAGTATTGTCCCCGCCCCCCGTAGATACACTATATTGCCCCAAGTATTGTCCCCGCCCCCCCCGTATATACACTATATTGCCCCAAGTATTGTCCCCGCCCCCCCTGTATATACACTATATTGCCCCAAGTATTGTCCCCGCCCCCCGTATATACACTATATTGCCCCAAGTATTGTCCCCGCCCCCCCCGTATATACACTATATTGCCCCAAGTATTGTCCCCGCCCCCCCTGTATATACACTATATTTGCCCCAAGTATTGTCCCCCCCCATATATACACTGTATTGTCCCCGCCCCCCCTGTATATACACTGTATTGCCCCAAGTATTGTCCCCCCCCATATATACACTATATAGCCCCAAGTATTGTCCCCGCCCCCCGTATATACACTATATAGCCCCAAGTATTGTCCCCCCCCCCCGTATATACACTATATTGCCCCAAGTATTGTCCCCGCCCCCCCATATATACACTATATAGCCCCAAGTATTGTCCCCGCCCCCCCGTATATACACTATATTGCCCCAAGTATTGTCCCCGCCCCCGTATATACACTATATTGCCCCAAGTACTGTCCCCCCCCGTATATACACTATATTGCCCCAAGTATTGTCCCCGCCCCCCCCCCGTATATACACTATATTGCCCCAAGTATTGTCCCCGCCCCCCCCCGTATATACACTATATTGCCCCAAGTATTGTCCCCGCCCCCCCCCCGTATATACACTATATTGCCCCAAGTATTGTCCCCCGCCCCCCCGTATATACACTATATTGCCCCAAGTATTGTCCCCGCCCCCCTGTATATACACTATATTGCCCCAAGTATTGTCCCCGCCCCCCCGTATATACACTATATTGCCCCAAGTATTGTCCCCGCCCCCCTATATACACTATATTGCCCCAAGTATTGTCCCCCCCCCCCGTATATACACTGTATTGCCCCAAGTATTGTCCCCCCCCATATATACACTATATTGCCCCAAGTATTGTCCCCGCCCCCCCTGTATATACACTATATAGCCCCAAGTATTGTCCCCGCCCCCCCCGTATATACACTATATAGCCCCAAGTATTGTCCCCGCCCCCCCGTATATACACTATATTGCCCCAAGTATTGTCCCCACCCCCCCTGTATATACACTATATTGCCCCAAGTATTGTCCCCGCCCCCCCTGTATATACACTATATTGCCCCAAGTATTGTCCCCGCCCCCCTGTATATACACTATATTGCCCCAAGTATTGTCCCCCCCCCCATATATACACTATATTGCCCCAAGTATTGTCCCCGCCCCCCTGTATATACACTATATTGCCCCAAGTATTGTCCCCGCCCCCCCCGTATATACACTATATTGCCCCAAGTATTGTCCCCCCCCCCCCGTATATACACTGTATTGCCCCAAGTATTGTCCCCCCCCATATATACACTATATTGCCCCAAGTATTGTCCCCGCCCCCCCTATATACACTATATAGCCCCAAGTATTGTCCCCGCCCCCCCCGTATATACACTATATTGCCCCAAGTATTGTCCCCGCCCCCCCCCCGTATATACACTATATTGCCCCAAGTATTGTCCCCCCCCCCCTGTATATACACTGTATTGCCCCAAGTATTGTCCCCCCCCATATATACACTATATTGCCCCAAGTATTGTCCCCGCCCCCCCTGTATATACACTGTATTGCCCCAAGTATTGTCCCCCCCCATATATACACTATATAGCCCCAAGTATTGTCCCCCCCCCCGTATATACACTATATTGCCCCAAGTATTGTCCCCGCCCCCGTATATACACTATATTGCCCCAAGTATTGTCCCCGCCCCCCCCCCCCCGTATATACACTATATTGCCCCAAGTATTGTCCCCGCCCCCCCCGTATATACACTATATTGCCCCAAGTATTGTCCCCGCCCCCCCCCCCCCCGTATATACACTATATTGCCCCAAGTATTGTCCCCGCCCCCCCCGTATATACACTATATTGCCCCAAGTATTGTCCCCCCCCCCCGTATATACACTATATTGCCCCAAGTATTGTCCCCGCCCCCCTGTATATACACTATATTGCCCCAAGTATTGTCCCCGCCCCCCCGTATATACACTATATTGCCCCAAGTATTGTCCCCGCCCCCCCTATATACACTATATTGCCCCAAGTATTGTCCCCCCCCCCGTATATACACTATATTGCCCCAAGTATTGTCCCCACCCCCCATATATACACTATATTGCCCCAAGTATTGTCCCCGCCCCCCCTGTATATACACTATATTGCCTCAAGTATTGTCCCCGCCCCCCCTGTATATACACTATATTGCCCCAAGTATTGTCCCCGCCCCCCTGTATATACACTATATTGCCCCAAGTATTGTCCCCACCCCCCGTATATACACTATATTGCCCCAAGTATTGTCCCCGCCCCCCTGTATATACACTATATTGCCCCAAGTATTGTCCCCGCCCCCCATATATACACTATATTGCCCCAAGTATTGTCCCCGCCCCCCCCGTATATACACTATATTGCCCCAAGTATTGTCCCCGCCCCCCTGTATATACACTATATTGCCCCAAGTATTGTCCCCGCCCCCCATATATACACTATATTGCCCCAAGTATTGTCCCCGCCCCCCATATATACACTATATTGCCCCAAGTATTGTCCCCGCCCCCCGTATATACACTATATTGCCCCAAGTATTGTCCCCGCCCCCCATATATACACTATATTGCCCCAAGTATTGTCCCCCGCCCTCCTGTATATACACTATATTGCCCCAAGTATTGTCCCCGCCCCCCATATATACACTATATTGCCCCAAGTATTGTCCCCGCCCTCCTGTATATACACTATAATACCCCAAGTATTGTCCCCGCCCCCCATATATACACTATATTACCCCAAGTATTGTCCCCGCCCCCCCCCCCCCCGTATATACACTATATTGCCCCAGGTATTGTCCCCGCCCCCCTGTATATACACTATACACATATATATTGTACATCCACATCAGTCCCCGCCCCCCGAGGAGCGTACAATCTAAGGGCCCTGACTCACATCATATATACACATACTAGAGCCAATGTAGACAGGAGACAATTAACCTCCCAGCATGTCTGTGGAGTGTGGGAGGAAGCCCACGCAGGCACAGGGAGAACATGCAAACTCCAGGCAGGTGGTGCTGTGGTTGGGATTCTGACCCGACGACCCGAGTACTGCCAGGAGGAGGTGCTGACCATTTAGCCACTTTGCTGCCCCCCAAGTCTAATCCCACCACATGGATAATTATACTTAGGGAAAGGAAACCAGGAGAGTCCCTGGGGTGGAGCTATTAGAGCCAGGTGACCACGCCCTGCCACGCCCCACATGCAGGATTGTCATTGGACGCTCCCTGGGCGGGGATGAAAGGGTTAATCCTGGAAAGTAAATTGGAGAAGGTGATGAAGTGTCAGCTCACCCCTCCCTGTGCAGCCAGAATGTGTGATGCGGATCCAGCTGCTCCCCCCCCCCCCCCCCCCGTGTACACGACGCGTTATATCGCATATATAGTAAACCCAACAAATCAGAACGCAGCGTCACCATAAATATCTTCCATCGCGCTGACAAATGGGTGCAAATCATGGCGCGGGGAACGCAGGTCTGGCCCCTCCAATGGCACCATGTAATGGCACGCGGGCTGGGGGACTTGGAAGGTCTATTGATGCTGCTGGGGGATCACTGGGGGGGGGGCTATTTTTGTGGCAGTCTATTGTTGCTGGAAGGGATCTACTGCTGAGGGATCTACTTCTGGGGGATCTACTGCTGGGGGATCTACTGCTGGGGGATCTACTGCTGGGGATCTACTGCTGAGGGATCACCTGCTGGGGGAACATGACGGTTGTTGTTTTTACTGACCAAATTCTTCCGCTTTGTGAATTGACTTTCTGGCGTCTAATTCTGATGTGAGAGAGGCGTCATGGCGGTGCGTCCCGGAGCGACGTGTGAATGGCGCTGATCTGCAGAGACCGCCAATGGAGGCGCATCATCAGTACGCAGTCCAGTCCCTGACACCGTGCAACGCTCTGCAGCATCCTACATGGAGGGGACCAGCCTGGGCTCTCCCACACAGACAGGCACACACTGCCAGGGACATCCCCATCCCTCCCCTTCGAAGCCCCATCCCTCCCGCTTCCACCCCCATCCCTCCCCTTCACATCCCCATCCCTCCCCTTCACATCCCCATCCCTCCCTTTCACAGCCTCATGCCCTCCCCTTCACACTCCCATCCCTCCCCTTCACATCCCCATCCCTCACTTTTACATCCCCATCCCTCCCCTTCACAGCCTCATCCCTCCCTTCACATCCCCATCCCTCCCCTTCACACCCCCATCCCTCCCTTCACACCCCCATCCCTCCCCTTCACATCCCCATCCCTCCCCTTCACATCCCCATCCCTCCCCTTCACATCTCCATCCCTCCCCTTCACATCCCCATCCCTCCCCTTCACATCCCCATCCCTCCCCTTCACATCTCCATCCCTCCCCTTCACACCCCCATCCCTCCCCTTCACACCCTCATCCCTCCCTTTCACATCCCCATCCCTCCCCTTCACACCCCCATCCCTCCCCTTCACACCCCCATCCCTCCCCTTCACATCCCCATCCCTCCCTTTCACAGCCTCATCCCTCCCCTTCACACTCCCATCCCTCCCCTTCACATCCCCATCCCTCACTTTTACATCCCCATCCCTCCCCTTCACAGCCTCATCCCTCCCCTTCACATCCCCATCCCTCCCCTTCACACCCCCATCCCTCCCCTTCACACCCCCATCCCTCCCCTTCACATCCCCATCCCTCCCTTCACATCCCCATCCCTCCCCCTTCACATCTCCATCCCTCCCCTTCACACCCCCATCCCTCCCCTTCACACCCTCATCCCTCCCTTTCACATCCCCATCCCTCCCCTTCACACCCCCATCCCTCCCTTTCACACCCTCATCCCTCCTCTCCCCATCCCTCCCCTTCACACCCTCATCCCTCCTCTCCCCATCCCTCCTCATCCCCATCCCTCCCCTTCACACCCCCATCCCTCCCCTCCCCCATCCCTCCCCATCCCTCCCCTTCACACCCTC
>NW_028320272.1:0-114799 GCF_062004578.1 Staurois parvus
CCAACTCCGAGGGTAGGTGGCCTGGTAAGCCTCAGGGTGGGTGCTCAATCATTACCCCCCCTTTTTCTGGCCTGCCAGACCTGAGCTCAGATCAAGGGTCTGCTAGGAATTTAGGGGGGACCCCACGCTTTTTTCCCTCCATTTGTGGGGGGTGGGATTCCAATTAAAAGTTCTTCCAGGCCTAAAGGTCCTGCTATAGCTTTTAGGAGGAACCCCATAAGATTTAAAGAAAAAAAAGTACTCTGGGGGCCCTCCTAACCTTCCTACCACACCTAATGGATCTGCTATGGATTGGGGGGTCCTCCTAACCTTCCTACCACACCTAATGGGTCTGCTATGGATTGGGGGGTCCTCCTAACCTTTCTACCACACCTAATGGGTCTGTTATGGATTGGGGGGTCCTCCTAACCTTTCTACCACACCTAATGGGTCTGCTATGGATTGGGGGGTCCTCCTAACCTTTCTACCACACCTAATGGGTATGCTATGGATTAGGGGACCCTCCTAACCTTCCTACCACACCTAATGGGTCTGCTATGGATTAGGGGGTCCTCCTAACCTTTCTACCACACCTAATGGGTCTGCTATGGATTGGGGGACCCTCCTAACCTTCCTACTACACCTAATGGGTCTGCTATGGATTGGGGGGTCCTCCTAACCTTCCTACCACACCTAATGGGTCTGTTATGGATTGAGGGGTCCCTCCTAACCTTCCTACCACACCAAATGGGTCTGCTATGGATTGGGGGACCCTCCTAACCTTCCTACTACACCTAATGGGTCTGCTATGGATTGGGGGGTCCTCCTAACCTTCCTACCACACCTAATGGGTCTGTTATGGATTGAGGGGTCCCTCCTAACCTTCCTACCACACCTAATGGGTCTGTTATGGATTGAGGGGTCCCTTCTAACCTTCCTACCACACCTAATGTGTCTGCTATGGATTGGGGGGCCCTCCTAACCTTCCTACCACACCTAATGGATCTGCTATGGATTAAGGGGACCCTCCTAACCTTCCCACCACACCTAATGGGTCTGCTATGGATAGGCGGGCCCTCCTAACCTTCCTACCACACCTAATGGGTCTGCTATGGATTGGGGGTGTCCTCCTAACCTTCCTACCACACCTAATGGGTCTGCTATGGATTAGGGGTCCTTCCTAACCTTCCTACCACACCTAATGGGTCTGCTATGGATTGGGGGGCCCTGCTAACCTTCCTACCACACCTAACGGGTCTGCTATGGATTAGGGGTCCCTCCTAACCTTCCTACCACACCTAACGGGTCTGCTATGGACTGGGGGGTCCCTCCTAACCTTCCTACCACACCTAATGGGTCTGCTATGGATTGGGGGGTCCCTCCTAACCTTCCTACCACACCTAATGGGTCTACTATGGATTGGGGGGTTCCCTCCTAACCTTTCTACCACACCTAATGGGTCTGCTATAGATTGGGGGGTCCTAACATTCCTACCACACCTAATGGGTCTGCTATGGATTAGGGGTCCCTCCTAACCTTCCTACCACACCTAACGGGTCTGCTATGGACTGGGGGGTCCCTCCTAACCTTCCTACCACACCTAATGGGTCTGATATGGATTGGGGGGTCCCTCCTAACCTTCCTACCACACCTAATGGGTCTCCTATGGATTTAGGGGGTCCTCCTAACCTTCCTACCACACCTAATGGGTCTGCTATGAATTGTGGGCCCTCCTAACCTTTCTACCACACTTAATGGGTCTGCTATGGATTGGGGGGCCCTTCTAACCTTTCTACCACACTTAATGGATCTGCTATGAATTGGGGGCCCTCCTAACCTTTCTACCACACTTAATGGGTCTGCTATGGATTGGGGGGTCCCTCCTAACCTTCCTACCACACCTAATGGGTCTGTTATGGATTGGGGGGGCCCTCCTAACCTTCCTACTACACCTAATGGGTCTGCTAAGGATTGGGGAGACCCTCCTAACCTTCCTACCACACCTAATGGGTCTGCTATGGATTGGGGGCCCTCCTAACCTTCCTACCACACCTAATGGGTCTTCTATGGATTGGGGGGTCCCTCCTAATCTTCCTACCAGACCTAAAGGGTCTGGTAAGGATTGGAGGGGACTTCACGCTTTTTTCTTACCTCCATTTTTGGAGATAAGATTCCAATTAAAAGTCCTACCAGGCCTAAAGGTCCTGGTATGGCTTTTAGGGACAGTCCCCGAGTCCCCATGACCCCTTATATGACCAATACCTTGCCTAGAAGCCTTTGAAAATGGGCGCTCTTGAATTTGCAAGTTCCAGTCTCGTAGACTGGCATCGATTTCGAAGTGGAAAGTTCTTTAGCTTCGAACGTTCGACTCGAACGGCCCATCTCTTTTTGTTAGATAGGAAGAGAGCAGAAAAAAAAAAAGAACGAGAATGTTAAATTTCAGATCAATTTTATTTGGACGATCTAGAGGTCCAGAGACCACATCTAAGATATGAGAGCCTCCTTCAGCCGGTCTAAGAACACATTGGAATATATTCCCACCCTAAATCTGAACCTAGATCGATTATTCGTGGAAGAGAACCATCTACCAGTGATGTCGGATGAAGGATCACCAAAAACGTTTTTCTCTACCATTTTATACACGAAGCCAGAACCACATCCTTAGAGGAAGGTCACCACCCTTCTTGGTCTATTACTGGTCATTCTAGCAAAAGCGACGAATGTCTTCTCCCGTATTTCTCTGGTTCTGATGCCGTAGATGATGGGGTTCATCATGGGAGGAACGAGGACGTAGAGATTGGCAAAGATGATGTGGAACTGCAGAGAAATGTTTTTGTAGCCGACCCTGTGAGCTATAAAAGAAAAAAATGACGTAGAAGAGAACGATCACGCAGATGTGGGACACGCAGGTGTTGAAGGCCTTGAAACGAGCCTCTGAGGATGGGAGCCTCAGAACCGCCGAGATGATCACACCGTAGGACACTATAATGAGGATCATGTCCAGGCCGGAAGAAGAAGCCGCTATGACCAGTCCGTACACCACGTTGACTAGTATGTCGGCGGTAGCCAGCTTGGCCACTGACATGTGCTCGCAGTAGGTGTGCTCTATCACGTTGCGTTGCTGGAAAGGTAATCTCTTGAGTAAGAAGACGAATGGCGCCACCATGCAGAAGCTTCTGAAAACGGCTAACATGGCGGCCTTTGCTGCGAAGGGGTTGGTGACGGTGGTGGAATAGGTTAACGGGTGACAGATGGCGCAGTAACGGTCGTAGGCCATGAAGAGCAGAATGGCCGACTCTACAACGAAAGTGAAATGGATGAAGAACACTTCGGTGAGGCATCCGTTGAAGGAGATCTCGTGAGCATTGAACCAGAAGATGCTGAGGGTCTTCGGGACGGTAGAAGAGCTCAGGAGGACATCGCTGATTGCCAACATGGTCAGGAAGATGTACATCGGCTGGTGGAGAATCTCATTGGCTGAGATGGCCAGTATCAACGTAGAGTTTCCCAGCAGTGACAAGACATACATGATGGAGAAAGGGAAGGAGAACAGGAGATGTGAGTCCTCCAGGCCAGGAATTCCAATCAGTAGGAAATATTCAGGATGGAAGCTGGTAGAATTCCACATTTCCTGGGTAATCCGTTTGCCTGCATTGGAAAAAAGAAAAGTCAAGAATGAGAGGTCTCATCGATGGAAAAGGTCCACCAAAAAAAAAGACAAGAATGAAAGATCTCATCGATGGAAAAGGTCCACCAAAAAAAAAAAAGATAAGAATGAAAGATCTCATCGATGGAAAAGGTCCACCAAAAAAAAAAAAGATAAGAATGAAAGGTCTCATCGATGGAAAAGGTCCACCAAAAAAAAAGACAAGAATGAAAGATCTCATCGATGGAAAAGGTCCACCAAAAAAAAAAAAAGATAAGAATGAAAGGTCTCATCGATGGAAAAGGTCCACCAAAAAAAAAAAAGATAAGAATGAAAGGTCTCATCGATGGAAAAGGTCCACCAAAAAAAAAAAAGATAAGAATGAAAGATCTCATCGATGGAAAAGGTCCACCAAAAAAAAAAAAAGATAAGAATGAAAGGTCTCATCGATGGAAAAGGTCCACCAAAAAAAAAGACAAGAATAAAAGATCTCATCGATGGAAAAGGTTGACCAAAAAAAAGTCAACAATGAAAGATCTCATCGAAGGAAAAGGTCCACCAAAAAAAAAAAGTCAAGAATGAAAGATCTCATCGATGGAAAAGGTTTACCAAAAAAAAGTCAACAATGAAAGATCTCATCAACGGAAAAGGTCCACCAAAAAAAAGTCAAGAATGAAAGATCTTATCGATGGAAAAGGTCCACCAAAAAAAAGTCAAGAATGAAAGATCTTATCGATGGAAAAGGTCCACCAAAAAAAAGTCAAGAATGAAAGATCTCATCGAAGGAAAAGGTCCACCAACAGCCTACATTTCGGAGAAATTATCGGAGGACATAGGTTGGCATTGTACTGGGTTGGGCAGAATCAGACATGTGACTTCACGTAACCGTAACCCGTGCCGTCCTAATAGCATCATGTCCCCTGGGCAAAGTAATGCACTGGGGCCCCCCGTACCAGGAAGATGGTGACCTGCAAACAGTGGGTGTGGCTAAATTATGCTACAACTTGGGCGTGGCTTTCTAATCTGATTAGAAATTTTAGTCTGATTTGTTTTTTTTTTTAAATTTTTACTTTTTTTTTAAATTTTGTTTAAATATTTTTTTTTACATTTTTATGTTTTTCGTGGAGTCTTTGGTGAGATATCAAGGGTCTGAATGCACTGGGGCCCCCTACCAGGAAGATGGGTGTGGCTAAATGCTACAAATTGGGTGTGGTTTTCTAGTCTGATTAGAAATTTTAGTCTGTTTTTATTTTTAACAATTTTTAATTATTTTTCTTTACAATTCTTTAAAATATATTTTTTTACATTTTGACGTATTTTGTGTAGTCTTTGGTGAGATATCAGGGGTATGAATGCACTGGGGCCCCCTACCAGAGATGGTGACCTGCGGCAAACCAGTGGGTGTGGCCTCCTGGTCTGACTAGAAACTTTAGTCTGATTTTGTTTTTACGATTTTTTAATTATTTTTTTTACAATTCTTTAATATATATAATATATATTTTTACATTTTTACGTATTTTGTGGAGTCTTTGGTGAGATATCAGGGGCCTGAAAAGTCTGGCTCAACAGCCAACTGAAGGGAGTGTGCTGGGCCATCTGACCATTCCTGGAGGCTGGACCTCCAGGCAAGAAGATCTCCAACATGTCCTCCAACAATGCTTGTCAATAGGGACTGACCCCAAACACATCAAACAGATTTTTTTTTTGTTCCTCTTTGGGAATAGGTTCAGGAACTCCCACCTTCTAAGTCACCCCTTGTCTCCGCCCCCCTACCCACCTCCAAGCACCTTCCCTTGGTTCCTCTCCTACCCACCTCCGAGCACCGTCCCTTGGTACCACCTCCTACCCACCTCCGAGCACCGTCCCTTGGTACCACCTCCTACCCACCTCCGAGCACCGTCCCTTGGTTCCACACCCTACCCACCTCCGAGCACCGTCCCTTGGTTCCTTTTCTACCCACCTCCGAGCACCGTCCCTTGGTACCACCTCCTACCCACCTCCGAGCACCGCCCTTGGTTCCTCTCCTACCCACCTCCGAGCACCGCCCATTGGTTCCTCTCCTACCCACCTCCGAGCACTGTCCCTTGGTTCCACACCCTACCCACCTCCGAGCACCGTCCCTTGGTTCCTCTCCTACCCACCTCTGAGCACTGTCCCTTGGTTCCTCTCCTACCCACCTCCGAGCACCGCCCCTTGGTTCCTCTCCTACCCACCTCTGAGCACCGTCCCTTGGTTCCACACCCTACCCACCTCCGAGCACCGTCCCTTGGTTCCACACCCTACCCACCTCCGAGCACTGTCCCTTGGTTCCTCTCCTACTCACCTCTGAGCACCGCCCCTTGGTACCACCTCCTACCCACCTCCGAGCACCGTCCCTTGGTTCCACACCCTACCCACCTCCGAGCACCGTCCCTTGGTTCCACACCCTACCCACCTCCGAGCACTGTCCCTTGGTTCCTCTCCTACCCACCTCTGAGCACCGCCCCTTGGTACCACCTCCTACCCACCTCCGAGCACCGCCCCTTGGTTCCTCTCCTACCCACCTCCGAGCACCGCCCCTTGGTTCCTCTCCTACCCACCTCCAAGATATCCCCCTAGCAACAATGCCCCCCCCCCGCAACAAAATATTATCCCAGCAACAACAGATCTTCCAGCAGTCAGCAACAATAGAGTTCTACCTCAACAGTAGATTCCTCCCAGAAACAATAGACCCCACCCCAGCAAGAGTAGACCCCCCCAGAAACAATAGACCCCACCCCAGCAAGAGTAGACCCCCCCAGAAACAATAGACTACCACCCCAGCAAGAGTAGACCCCCCCAGAAACAATAGACCCCACCCCAGCAAGAGTAGACCCCCCCAGAAACAATAGACTACCACCCCAGCAAGAGTAGACCCCCTCCAGAAACAATAGACTACCTCAGCAACAATAGATCCACCACACAATATACTCCCCCCTAGCAACAATACCCCCCAACAAAACACCACCCCAGCAACAATAGACCCCCAGCAACAACATATCTCCTGACAGTCTAAAATGATAGACTTCACCATCAACATTAGATCCCTCCCAGAAACAATAGACCCCACCCCAGCAACATTAGGCACCCCCCAGAAACAACAGACTACCTCAGCATCAATAGATCCACCATACAACAATATACTTCCCCCTAGCAACAATACCTACCCTCCCCCCCACAACAAAATACCACCCCAGCAACAATAGAACCCCAGCAACAACATATCTCCTGACAGCCAGCAACAGTATACTTCACCCTCAACAGTAGATCCCTCCCAGAAACAATAGACCCCCACCCCAGAAACAGTAGGCACCCCCCCAAAACAATAGACTACCTCAGCAACAATAGATTACCCACACAGCAATAGAGTTCCCCCTAGCAGCAATACCCCCCAACAAAATACCCTCCCAGCAACATTAGACCCCCAGCAGCAACAACATATCTCCTGACAGCCTAAAATGATAGACTTCACCATCAACATTAGATCCCTCTCAGAATCAATAGACACCCTCAACAGCAACAGTAGATCCCTCCCAGAAACAGTAGACCGCCACCCCAGCAACAGTAGACACCCCCCAGAAACAATAGACTACCTCAGCATCAATAGATCCACCATACAACAAAATACCACCCCAGCAACAATAGAACCCCAGCAGCAGCAACATATCTCCCGACAGCCAGCAACAATTGGCTTCTACCTCAACAGTAGATCCGTCCTAGCAACAATTTACCCCCAAACAGCCACAATAGACCTAGACAGCAACAAGAGAACTCCATGCAAAAAAGATCCCCACCAGCGACAATAGATCCCCACCAGCGACAATAACTCCCCCAGCGACAATAGATCCCCACCAGTGACAATAGATCACCACCAGCAACAACAGTTCCACACCAGTGACAATAGATCCCCACCAACTACAATAGATCCCCACCAGCGACAATAGATCCCCACCAGCGACAATAAGTTCCCCCAACAACAATAGATCCCCACCAGTGACAATAGATTCCCCACCAGCGACAGTAGATCCCCACCAGCGATAATAGATCCCCACCAGCGACAATAAATTCCCCCAGTGACATTAGACCCCACCAGCGATAATAGATCCCCCACCAGCGATAATAGATCCCAACCAGTGACAATAAATTCCCCCAGTGACAATAGATTCCCCACCTGCGATAAGAGATCCTCACCAGCGACAATAGATCCCCACCAGCGACAATAGATCCCCACCAGCGACAATAAATTCCCCCAGTGACAATAGATCCCACCAGCGATAATAGATCCCCACCAGCGACAATAGATCCCCACCAGCGACAATAAATTCCCCCAGCAGCCAGCGACAATAGATCCTCCAGCCCACTCCTTGCCATTGCCCCATGTCCGTAGGAACGCACTTCTGATGGTAGATTAGGAGGCATTGATGGTCCTCTGCAGCAGCTGAAAGTCGTCTCCTCCTCCCCCCCCCCCTCAGCTATCAGCCATACAGAGGATCGGTTCCAGGAATGATCGATATCAATCGCTCACTGTGTTCAATCATCACTGAACAGTGACACAGCCCTGTCAGGTTGGCAGTGTGGGGCCCCATGGTGGTTCCTGACAGCATCCCTGAAGACACATTCTGAGCGTCAGCCTACCAATCAACTCGGGTCATGGAACAGGTAAAGGGGACCGCCCATTAAAGTGGAATCCCCCTCTACTGAGATCCCCCTCCCCCAATAAAGTGGAATCCCCCTCTACTGAGACCCCCCTCCCCCAATAAAGTGGAATCCCCCTCTACTGAGACCCCCCTCCCCCAATAAAGTGGAATCCCCCTCTACTGAGACCCCCCCTCCCCCAATAAAGTGGAATCCCACTCTCCTGAGACCCCCCCTCCCCCAATAAAGTGGAATCCCCCTCTACTGAGACGCCCCTCCCCCAATAAAGTGGAATCCCCCTCTACTGAGACCCCCCCTCCCCCGATAAAGTGGAATCCCCCTCTAACTGAGACCCCCCTCCCCCGTATAAAGTGGAATCCCCACTACTGAGACCCCCCTCCCCCAATAAAGTGGAATCCCCCTCTACTGAGACCCCCCCTCCCCCAATAAAGTGGAATCCCCCTCTACTGAGACCCCCCCTCCCCCAATAAAGTGGAATCCCCCTCTACTGAGACCCCCCCTCCCCCAATAAAGTGGAATCCCCCTCTACTGAGACCCCCTCCCCCAATAAAGTGGAATCCCCCTCTACTGAGACCCCCCTCCCCCAATAAAATGGAATCCCCCTCTCCTGAGACCCCCCCCCCCAATAAAGTGGAATCCCACTCTCCTGAGACCCCCCTCCCCCAATAAAGTGGAATCCAACTCTCCTGAGACCCCCCTCCCCCAATAAAGTGGAATCCCCCTCTACTGAGACCCCCCTCCCCCAATAAAGTGGAATCCCACTCTCCTGAGACCCCCCCTCCCCCAATAAAGTGGAATCCCCCTCTACTGAGACCCCCCCTCCCCCAATAAAGTGGAATCCCCCTCTACTGAGACCCCCCTCCCCCAATAAAGTGGAATCCCCCTCTACTGAGACCCCCCTCCCCCAATAAAGTGGAATCCCCCTCTACTGAGACCCCCCTCCCCCAATAAAGTGGAATCCCCCTCTACTGAGACCCCCTCCCCCAATAAAGTGGAATCCCCCTCTACTGAGACCCCCCTCCCCCAATAAAATGGAATCCCACTCTCCTGAGACCCCCCCTCCCCCAATAAAGTGGAATCCCCCTCTACTGAGACCCCCCCTCCCCCAAATAAAGTGGAATCCCCCTCTACTGAGACCCCCCTCCCCCAATAGAGTGGAATCCCCCTCTACTGAGACCCCCTCCCCCAATAAAGTGGAGAGCCCCCTCTACTGAGACCCCCCTCCCCCAATAAAGTGGAGAGCCCCCTCTACTGAGACCCCCCTCCCCCAATAAAATGGAATCCCACTCTCCTGAGACCCCCCCTCCCCCGATAAAGTGGAATCCCCCTCTACTGAGACCCCCCCCCTCCCCTCCCTCAATAAAATGGAATCCCCCTCTCCTGAGACCCCCCTCCCCAATAGAAGCAAGTCACCTACAAAAGGATTTTAAAAAATGAGGCCAATAAGGAAAAAAAAGTAAAACAAAATACCTCAACCCCGCCTTCTGAGGCTGGTGGGAGGAGCCAGTGACATCACATCACACATGTGTTTCTATAGAATCCGTTCAAATCCAGGCGACTAAAAGTGGAAGTGACTTTAGAAGGATTCCGGCACGACTTTACTGCGACTCGAGAGCCGGAGACTGCGATGTGAGCTCTGCAAAGTCGCATCTTCATGTTATCACTGCGACGGCTGCGCAACAGGCAAAGTCGCACCAAAGTCGCATCAAATTCAAAGCAAATTCACAGCAAAGTCGCATCAAAGTCGCATCAAATTCAAAGCAAATTCACAGCAAAGTCGCATCAAAGTCGCATCAAATTCAAAGCAAATTCACAGCAAAGTTGCATCAAAGTCGCACCAAAGTCGCACCAAATTCAAAGCAAATTCACAGCAAAGCTGCATCAAAGTCGCACCAAATTCACAGCAAAGTTGCATCAAATTCACAGCAAAGTCGCATCAAATTCAAAGCAAAGTCGCACCAAATTCACACCAAATTCAAATCAAAGTCGCACCAAAGTCACACCAAAGTCGCACCAAATTCGCACCAAAGTCACACAAAATTCACACCAAAGTCGCACCAAATTCACACCAAATTCGCACCAAAGTCACACAAAATTCACACCAAAGTAGCACCAAATTCGCACCAAATTCGCACCAAAGTCACACAAAATTCACACCAAAGTCGCACCAAATTTGCACCAAATTCACACCAAAGTCACACAAAATTCACACCAAAGTAGCACCAAATTCGCACCAAATTCGCACCAAAGTCACACCAAAGTCACACAAAATTCACACTAAAGTCGCACCATAGTCACACCAAAGTCACACCAAATTCACACCAAAGTCACACAAAATTCACACCAAAGTCACACCAAATTCACACCAAAGTCACACCAAATTCACAGCAAAGTCACACCACATTCACAGCAAAGTCGCACCAAATTCACACCAAATTCAAACCAAAGTTGCATCAAAGTCGCACCAAATTCACACCAAATTCACAGCAAAGTCGCACCAAAGTCGCAACAAATTCACAGCAAAGTCACAGCAAAGTCACATCAAATTCACAGCAAAGTCGCACCAAAGTCACACCAAAGTCGCACCAAATTCACACCAAAGTCGCACAAAATTCACACCAAAGTCACACCAAAGTCGCACCAAAATCAAAGCAAAGTTTCATCAAAGTCGAGCAAAGTCGCACCAAATTCACAGCAAAGTTGCATCAAAGTCGCACTAAATTCACACCAAATTCACAGCAAAGTCGCATCAAAGTCACACCAAAGTCGCACCAAAGTCACACCAAAGTCACACCAAAGTCACACCAAATTCACACCAAAGTCACACCAAATTCACACCAAAGTCGCACCAAATTCACAGCAAAATCGCACCAAAGTTGCACCAAATTCACACCAAAATCACAGCAAAGTTGCACCAAAGTCGCACCAAAGTCACACCAAATTCACAGCAAAATCGCAAAAAAGTCACACCAAATTCACAGCAAAGTCGCACCAAAGTCGTGGTGGAAACGGCATGCAGTCGCACAAGTGTGAACGGAGCCTTAGTTTTCCCATCTCAGCCCTGTAACTCCATAACCTTCTCTCCTTTCCTGTTGATTCTAATTATTATGTTATTTCTAATCTTTTACCCGATAATAATATTTATACGTTTTATCTTTTATTCAGAATTCTGTTTATTTATTAATTTTTATAATTTTTTATTGATGAGTCGTGTCTCTGTATAATGTGATCATCTACATACAATGAGCGAGGAGTGACTGAGGATCCTGCAGATTGTGAATGATGAGTCGTGTCTCTCTATAATGTGATCACCTACATACAATGAGCGAGGAGTGACTGAGGATCCTGCATATTGTGAATGATGAGTCGTGTGTCTGTATAATGGGATCATCTACATACAATGAGCGAGGAGTGACTGAGGATCCTGCATATTGTGAATGATGAGTCGTGTCTCTCTATAATGTGATCACCTACATACAATGAGCAAGGAGTGACTGAGGATCCTGCATATTGTGAATGATGAGTCGTGTGTCTGTATAATGGGATCATCTACATACAATGAGCGAGGAGTGACTGAGGATCCTGCATATTGTGAATGATGAGTCGTGTCTCTCTATAATGGGATCATCTACATACAATGAGCGAGGAGTGACTGAGGATCCTGCATATTGTGAATGATGAGTCGTGTCTCTGTATAATGGGATCATCTACATACAATGAGCGAGGAGTGACTGAGGATCCTGCATATTGTGAATGATGAGTCGTGTGTCTGTATAATGGGATCATCTACATACAATGAGCGAGGAGTGACTGAGGATCCTGCATATTGTGAATGATGAGTCGTGTCTCTCTATAATGTGATCACCTACATACAATGAGCGAGGAGTGACTGAGGATCCTGCATATTGTGAATGATGAGTCGTGTGTCTGTATAATGGGATCATCTACATACAATGAGCGAGGAGTGACTGAGGATCCTGCATATTGTGAATGATGAGTCGTGTCTCTCTATAATGGGATCATCTACATACAATGAGCGAGGAGTGACTGAGGATCCTGCATATTGTGAATGATGAGTCGTGTCTCTGTATAATGGGATCATCTACATACAATGAGCGAGGAGTGACTGAGGATCCTGCATATTGTGAATGATGAGTCGTGTGTCTGTATAATGGGATCATCTACATACAATGAGCGAGGAGTGACTGAGGATCCTGCATATTGTGAATGATGAGTCGTGTGTCTGTATAATGGGATCATCTACATACAATGAGCGAGGAGTGACTGGGGATCCTGCATATTGTGAATGATGAGTCGTGTCTCTCTATAATGTGATCATCTACATACAATGAGCGAGGAATGACTGAGGATCCTGCAGATTGTGAATGATGAGTCGTGTCTCTCTATAATGTGATCACCTACATACAATGAGCGAGGAGTGACTGAGGATCCTGCATATTGTGAATGATGAGTCGTGTGTCTGTATAATGGGATCATCTACATACAATGAGCGAGGAGTGACTGAGGATCCTGCATATTGTGAATGATGAGTCGTGTGTCTGTATAATGGGATCATCTACATACAATGAGCGAGGAGTGACTGAGGATCCTGCATATTGTGAATGATGAGTCGTGTCTCTGTATAATGGGATCATCTACATACAATGAGCGAGGAGTGACTGAGGATCCTGCATATTGTGAATGATGAGTCGTGTCTCTGTATAATGTGATCATCTACATACAATGAGCGAGGAGTGACTGGGGATCCTGCATATTGTGAATGATGAGTCGTGTCTCTGTATAATGGGATCATCTACATACAATGAGCGAGGAGTGACTGGGGATCCTGCATAATGTGAATGATGAGTCCTGTGTCTGTATAATGATATCATCTACATACAATGAGCGAGGAGTGACTGAGGATCCTGCATATTGTGAATGATGAGTCGTGTGTCTGTATAATGGGATCATCTACATACAATGAGCGAGGAGTGACTGAGGATCCTGCATATTGTGAATGATGAGTCGTGTCTCTGTATAATGGGAACATCTACATACAATGAGCGAGGAGTGACTGGGGATCCTGCATATTGTGAATGATGAGTCGTGTCTCTGTATAATGGGATCATCTACATACAATGAGCGAGGAGTGACTGGGGATCCTGCATATTGTGAATGATGAGTCGTGTCTCTGTATAATGGGATCATCTACATACAATGAGCGAGGAGTGACTGAGGATCCTGCATATTGTGAATGATGAGTCGTGTGTCTGTATAATGATATCATCTACATACAAAGAGCGAGGAGTGACTGAGGATCCTGCATATTGTGAATGATGAGTCGTGTCTCTGTATAATGATATCATCTCCATACAATGAGCGAGGAGTGACTGGGGATCCTGCATATTGTGAATGATGAGTCGTGTCTCTGTATAATGTGATCATCTACATACAATGAGCGAGGAGTGACTGGGAATCCTGCATATTGTGAATGATGAGTCGTGTCTCTGTATAATGATATCATCTCCATACAATGAGCGAGGAGTGAATGAGGATCCTGCATATTGTGAATGATGAGTCGTGTCTCTGTATAATGTGATCATCTACATACAATGAGCGAGGAGTGACTGGGGATCCTGCATATTGTGAATGATGAGTCGTGTCTCTGTATAATGATATCATCTCCATACAATGAGCGAGGAGTGAATGAGGATCCTGCATATTGTGAATGATGAGTCGTGTCTCTGTATAATGGGAACATCTACATACAATGAGCGAGGAGTGACTGGGGATCCTGCATATTGTGAATGATGAGTCGTGTCTCTGTATAATGTGATCATCTACATACAATGAGCGAGGAGTGACTGGGGATCCTGCATATTGTGAATGATGAGTCATGTCTCTCTATAATGTGATCATCTACATACAATGAGCGAGGAGTGACTGAGGATCCTGCATATTGTGAATGATGAGTCGTGTCTCTGTATAATGATATCATCTACATACAATGAGCGAGGAGTGACTGGGGATCCTGCATATTGTGAATGATGAGCAGTGTCTGTATAATGGAATCATCTACATACAATGAGCGAGGAGTGACTGAGGATCCTGCATAATGTGAATGATGAGTCGTGTGTCTGTATAATGATATCATCTACATACAATGAGCGAGGAGTGACTGAGGATCCTGCATATTGTGAATGATGAGTCGTGTCTCTGTATAATGGGATCATCTACATACAATGAGCGAGGAGTGACTGAGGATCCTGCATATTGTGAATGATGAGTCGTGTCTCTGTATAATGGGAACATCTACATACAATGAGCGAGGAGTGACTGGGGATCCTGCATATTGTGAATGATGAGTCGTGTCTCTGTATAATGGGATCATCTACATACAATGAGCGAGGAGTGACTGGGGATCCTGCATAATGTGAATGATGAGTCGTGTCTCTGTATAATGATATCATCTACATACAATGAGCGAGGAGTGACTGAGGATCCTGCATATTGTGAATGATGAGTCGTGTCTCTGTATAATGAGATCATCTACATACAATGAGCGAGGAGTGACTGAGGATCCTGCATATTGTGAATGATGAGTCGTGTCTCTGTATAATGGGATCATCTACATACAATGAGCGAGGAGTGACTGAGGATCCTGCATATTGTGAATGATGAGTCGTGTCTATGTATAATGGGAACATCTACATACAATGAGCGAGGAGTGACTGGGGATCCTGCATATTGTGAATGATGAGTCGTGTCTCTGTATAATGGGATCATCTACATACAATGAGCGAGGAGTGACTGGGGATCCTGCATATTGTGAATGATGAGTCGTGTCTCTGTATAATGGGATCATCTACATACAATGAGCGAGGAGTGACTGAGGATCCTGCATATTGTGAATGATGAGCAGTGTCTGTATAATGGGATCATCTACATACAATGAGCGAGGAGTGACTGAGGATCCTGCATATTGTGAATGATGAGTCGTGTGTCTGTATAATGTGATCATCTACATACAATGAGCGAGGAGTGACTGGGGATCCTGCATATTGTGAATGATGAGTCGTGTCTCTGTATAATGGGATCATCTACATACAATGAGCGAGGAGTGACTGAGGATCCTGCATATTGTGAATGATGAGTCGTGTCTCTCTATAATGGGATCATCTACATACAATGAGCGAGGAGTGACTGAGGATCCTGCATATTGTGAATGATGAGTCGTGTCTCTGTATAATGGAATCATCTACATACAATGAGCGAGGAGTGACTGAAGATCCTGCATATTGTGAATGATGAGTCGTGTGTCTGTATAATGGGATCATCTACATACAATGAGCGAGGAGTGACTGAGGATCCTGCATATTGTGAATGATGAGTCGTGTCCCTGTATAATGGGATCATCTACATACAATGAGCGAGGAGTGACTGAGGATCCTGCATATTGTGAATGATGAGTCGTGTCTCTGTATAATGGGATCATCTACATACAATGAGCGAGGAGTGACTGAGGATCCTGCATATTGTGAATGATGAGTCGTGTCTCTCTATAATGGGATCATCTACATACAATGAGCGAGGAGTGACTGAGGATCCTGCATATTGTGAATGATGAGTCGTGTCTCTCTAAAATGTGATCATCTACATACAATGAGCGAGGAGTGACTGAGGATCCTGCATATTGTGAATGATGAGTCCTGTCTCTGTATAATGGGATCATCTACATACAATGAGCGAGGAGTGACTGGGGATCCTGCATATTGTGAATGATGAGTCGTGTGTCTGTATAATAGGATCATATACATACAATGAGCGAGGAGTGACTGAGGATCCTGCATAATGTGAATGATGAGTCGTGTCTCTGTATAATGGGATCATCTACATACAATGAGCGAGGAGTGACTGGGGATCCTGCATATTGTGAATGATGAGTCGTGTCTCTGTATAATGTGATCATCTACATACAATGAGCGAGGAGTGACTGGGGATCCTGCATATTGTGAATGATGAGTCGTGTCTCTGTATAATGATATCATCTCCATACAATGAGCGAGGAGTGAATGAGGATCCTGCATATTGTGAATGATGAGTCGTGTCTCTGTATAATGGGAACATCTACATACAATGAGCGAGGAGTGACTGGGGATCCTGCATATTGTGAATGATGAGTCGTGTCTCTGTATAATGTGATCATCTACATACAATGAGCGAGGAGTGACTGGGGATCCTGCATATTGTGAATGATGAGTCATGTCTCTCTATAATGTGATCATCTACATACAATGAGCGAGGAGTGACTGAGGATCCTGCATATTGTGAATGATGAGTCGTGTCTCTGTATAATGATATCATCTACATACAATGAGCGAGGAGTGACTGGGGATCCTGCATATTGTGAATGATGAGCAGTGTCTGTATAATGGAATCATCTACATACAATGAGCGAGGAGTGACTGAGGATCCTGCATAATGTGAATGATGAGTCGTGTGTCTGTATAATGATATCATCTACATACAATGAGCGAGGAGTGACTGAGGATCCTGCATATTGTGAATGATGAGTCGTGTCTCTGTATAATGGGATCATCTACATACAATGAGCGAGGAGTGACTGAGGATCCTGCATATTGTGAATGATGAGTCGTGTCTCTGTATAATGGGAACATCTACATACAATGAGCGAGGAGTGACTGGGGATCCTGCATATTGTGAATGATGAGTCGTGTCTCTGTATAATGGGATCATCTACATACAATGAGCGAGGAGTGACTGGGGATCCTGCATAATGTGAATGATGAGTCGTGTCTCTGTATAATGATATCATCTACATACAATGAGCGAGGAGTGACTGAGGATCCTGCATATTGTGAATGATGAGTCGTGTCTCTGTATAATGAGATCATCTACATACAATGAGCGAGGAGTGACTGAGGATCCTGCATATTGTGAATGATGAGTCGTGTCTCTGTATAATGGGATCATCTACATACAATGAGCGAGGAGTGACTGAGGATCCTGCATATTGTGAATGATGAGTCGTGTCTATGTATAATGGGAACATCTACATACAATGAGCGAGGAGTGACTGGGGATCCTGCATATTGTGAATGATGAGTCGTGTCTCTGTATAATGGGATCATCTACATACAATGAGCGAGGAGTGACTGGGGATCCTGCATATTGTGAATGATGAGTCGTGTCTCTGTATAATGGGATCATCTACATACAATGAGCGAGGAGTGACTGAGGATCCTGCATATTGTGAATGATGAGCAGTGTCTGTATAATGGGATCATCTACATACAATGAGCGAGGAGTGACTGAGGATCCTGCATATTGTGAATGATGAGTCGTGTGTCTGTATAATGTGATCATCTACATACAATGAGCGAGGAGTGACTGGGGATCCTGCATATTGTGAATGATGAGTCGTGTCTCTGTATAATGGGATCATCTACATACAATGAGCGAGGAGTGACTGAGGATCCTGCATATTGTGAATGATGAGTCGTGTCTCTCTATAATGGGATCATCTACATACAATGAGCGAGGAGTGACTGAGGATCCTGCATATTGTGAATGATGAGTCGTGTCTCTGTATAATGGAATCATCTACATACAATGAGCGAGGAGTGACTGAAGATCCTGCATATTGTGAATGATGAGTCGTGTGTCTGTATAATGGGATCATCTACATACAATGAGCGAGGAGTGACTGAGGATCCTGCATATTGTGAATGATGAGTCGTGTCCCTGTATAATGGGATCATCTACATACAATGAGCGAGGAGTGACTGAGGATCCTGCATATTGTGAATGATGAGTCGTGTCTCTGTATAATGGGATCATCTACATACAATGAGCGAGGAGTGACTGAGGATCCTGCATATTGTGAATGATGAGTCGTGTCTCTCTATAATGGGATCATCTACATACAATGAGCGAGGAGTGACTGAGGATCCTGCATATTGTGAATGATGAGTCGTGTCTCTCTAAAATGTGATCATCTACATACAATGAGCGAGGAGTGACTGAGGATCCTGCATATTGTGAATGATGAGTCCTGTCTCTGTATAATGGGATCATCTACATACAATGAGCGAGGAGTGACTGGGGATCCTGCATATTGTGAATGATGAGTCGTGTGTCTGTATAATAGGATCATATACATACAATGAGCGAGGAGTGACTGAGGATCCTGCATAATGTGAATGATGAGTCGTGTCTCTGTATAATGGGATCATCTACATACAATGAGCGAGGAGTGACTGGGGATCCTGCATATTGTGAATGATGAGTCGTGTCTCTGTATAATGATATCATCTACATACAATGAGCGAGGAGTGACTGAGGATCCTGCATATTGTGAATGATGAGTCGTGTGTCTGTATAATGTGATCATCTACATACAATGAGCGAGGAGTGACTGAGGATCCTGCATATTGTGAATGATGAGTCGTGTGTCTGTATAATGGGATCATCTACATACAATGAGCGAGGAGTGACTGAGGATCCTGCATATTGTGAATGATGAGTGGTGTCCCTCTATAATGTGATCATCTCCATACAATGAGCGAGGAGTGACTGAGGATCCTGCATAATGTGAATGATGAGTCGTGTCTCTGTATAATGGGATCACCTACATACAATGAGCGAGGAGTGACTGGGGATCCTGCATATTGTGAATGATGAGTCGTGTCTCTGTATAATGGGATCATCTACATACAATGAGCGAGGAGTGACTGAGGATCCTGCATATTGTGAATGATGAGTCGTGTCTCTGTATAACGGGATCATCTCCATACAATGAGCGAGGAGTGACTGAGGATCCTGCATATTGTGAATGATGAGTCGTGTATCTGTATAATGGGAACATCTACATACAATGAGCGAGGAGTGACTGAGGATCCTGCATATTGTGAATGATGAGTCGTGTCTCTGTATAATGGGATCATCTACATACAATGAGCGAGGAGTGACTGAGGATCCTGCATATTGTGAATGATGAGCAGTGTCCCTGTATAATGGGATCATCTACATACAATGAGCGAGGAGTGACTGGGGATCCTGCATATTGTGAATGATGAGTCGTGTCTCTGTATAATGGGATCATCTACATACAATGAGCGAGGAGTGACTGGGGATCCTGCATATTGTGAATGATGAGTCGTCTCTGTATAATGGGATCATCTACATACAATGAGCGAGGAGTGACTGGGGATCCTGCATATTGTGAATGATGAGTCGTGTCTCTGTATAATGATATCATCTACATACAATGAGCGAGGAGTGACTGGGGATCCTGCATATTGTGAATGATGAGTCGTGTCTCTGTATAATGGAATCATCTACATACAATGAGCGAGGAGTGACTGAGGATCCTGCATATTGTGAATGATGAGTCGTGTGTCTGTATAATGGGATCATCTCCATACAATGAGCGAGGAGTGACTGAGGATCCTACATACTGTGAATGATGAGTCGTGTGTCTGTATAATGGGATCATCTACATACAATGAGCGAGGAGTGACTGAGGATTCTGCATAATGTGAATGATGAGTCGTGTCTCTGTATAATGTGATCATCTACATACAATGAGCGAGGAGTGACTGAGGATCCTGCATATTGTGAATGATGAGTCGTCTCTGTATAATGGGATCATCTACATACAATGAGCGAGGAGTGACTGAGGATCCTGCATATTGTGAATGATGAGTCGTGTCTCTGTATAATGATATCATCTACATACAATGAGCGAGGAGTGACTGAGGATCCTGCATATTGTGAATGATGAGTCGTGTCTCTGTATAATGGGATCATCTACATACAATGAGCGAGGAGTGACTGGGGATCCTGCATATTGTGAATGATGAGTCGTGTCTCTGTATAATGGGATCATCTACATACAATGAGCGAGGAGTGACTGAGGATCCTGCATATTGTGAATGATGAGTCGTGTCTCTCTATAATGGGATCATCTACATACAATGAGCGAGGAGTGACTGAGGATCCTGCATATTGTGAATGATGAGCAGTGTCTGTATAATGGGATCATCTACATACAATGAGCGAGGAGTGACTGAGGATCCTGCATATTGTGAATGATGAGTCGTGTCCCTGTATAATGGGATCATCTACATACAATGAGCGAGGAGTGACTGAGGATCCTGCATATTGTGAATGATGAGTCGTGTCTCTGTATAATGGGATCATCTACATACAATGAGCGAGGAGTGACTGAGGATCCTGCATATTGTGAACGATGAGTCGTGTCTCTCTATAATGGGATCATCTACATACAATGAGCGAGGAGTGACTGAGGATCCTGCATATTGTGAATGATGAGTCGTGTCTCTGTATAATGGGATCATCTACATACAATGAGCGAGGAGTGACTGGGGATCCTGCATATTGTGAATGATGAGTCGTGCCTCTGTATAATGGGATCATCTACATACAATGAGCGAGGAGTGACTGAGGATCCTGCATATTGTGAATGATGAGTCGTGTCTCTGTATAATGGGATCATCTACATACAATGAGCGAGGAGTGACTGGGGATCCTGCATATTGTGAATGATGAGTCGTGTGTCTGTATAATGGGATCACCTACATACAATGAGCGAGGAGTGACTGAGGATCCTGCATATTGTGAATGATGAGTCGTGTCTCTGTATAATGGGATCACCTACATACAATGAGCGAGGAGTGACTGGGGATCCTGCATATTGTGAATGATGAGTCGTGTGTCTGTATAATGGGATCACCTACATACAATGAGCGAGGAGTGACTGAGGATCCTGCATATTGTGAATGATGAGTCATGTCTCTCTATAATGTGATCATCTACATACAATGAGCGAGGAGTGACTGAGGATCCTGCATATTGTGAATGATGAGTCGTGTGTCTGTATAATGATATCATCTACATACAATGAGCGAGGAGTGACTGAGGATCCTGCATATTGTGAATGATGAGTCGTGTCCCTGTATAATGGGATCATCTACATACAATGAGCGAGGAGTGACTGAGGATCCTGCATATTGTGAATGATGAGTCGTGTCTCTGTATAATGGGATCATCTACATACAATGAGCGAGGAGTGACTGAGTATCCTGCATATTGTGAATGATGAGTGTCATGTGTCTGGATGGTGGACTCACTGACATATAATGAGCGAGGAGTGACTGAGGATCCTGCATATTGTGAATGATGAGTCGTGTCTCTGTATAATGGGATCATCTACATACAATGAGCGAGGAGTGACTGGGGATTCTGCATATTGTGAATGATGAGTCGTGTCCCTGTATAATGGGATCATCTACATACAATGAGCGAGGAGTGACTGAGGATCCTGCATATTGTGAATGATGAGTCGTGTCTCTGTATAATGGGATCATCTACATACAATGAGCGAGGAGTGACTGAGGATCCTGCATATTGTGAATGATGAGTCGTGTCTCTGTATAATGGGATCATCTACATACAATGAGCGAGGAGTGACTGAGGATCCTGCATATTGTGAATGATGAGTCGTGTCTCTGTATAATGGGATCATCTACATACAATGAGCGAGGAGTGACTGGGGATCCTGCATATTGTGAATGATGAGTCGTCTCTCTGTATAATGGGATCATCTACATACAATGAGCGAGGAGTGACTGAGGATCCTGCATATTGTGAATGATGAGTCGTGTGTCTGTATAATGGGATCATCTACATACAATGAGCGAGGAGTGACTGAGGATTCTGTATATTGTGAATGATGAATGGTGTCTCTCTATAATGGGATCATCTACATACAATGAGCGAGGAGTGACTGGGGATCCTGCATATTGTGAATGATGAGTCGTGTCTCTGTATAATGGGATCATCTACATACAATGAGCGAGGAGTGACTGAGGATCCTGCATATTGTGAATGATGAGTCGTCTCTGTATAATGGGATCATCTACATACAATGAGCGAGGAGTGACTGGGGATCCTGCATATTGTGAATGATGAGTCGTGTCTCTGTATAATGGGATCACCTACATACAATGAGCGAGGAGTGACTGAGGATCCTGCATATTGTGAATGATGAGTCGTGTCTCTGTATAATGGGATCATCTACATACAATGAGCGAGGAGTGACTGAGTATCCTGCATATTGTGAATGATGAGTGTCATGTGTCTGGATGGTGGACTCACTGACATATAATGAGCGAGGAGTGACTGAGGATCCTGCATATTGTGAATGATGAGTCGTGTCTCTGTATAATGGGATCACCTACATACAATGAGCGAGGAGTGACTGAGGAATCTGCATATTGTGAATGATGAGTCGTGTCTCTGTATAATGGGATCATCTACATACAATGAGCGAGGAGTGACTGGGGATCCTGCATATTGTGAATGATGAGTCGTGTCTCTGTATAATGGGATCATCTACATACAATGAGCGAGGAGTGACTGGGGATTCTGCATATTGTGAATGATGAGTCGTGTCCCTGTATAATGGGATCACCTACATACAATGAGCGAGGAGTGACTGGGGATCCTGCATATTGTGAATGGTGAGTCGTGTCTCTGTATAATGGGATCATCTACATACAATGAGCGAGGAGTGACTGAGGATCCTGCATATTGTGAATGATGAGTCGTGTCTCTGTATAATGGGATCATCTACATACAATGAGCGAGGAGTGACTGAGGATCCTGCATATTGTGAATGATGAGTCGTGTCTCTGTATAATGGGATCATCTACATACAATGAGCGAGGAGTGACTGAGGATCCTGCATATTGTGAATGATGAGTCGTGTCTCTCTATAATGTGATCATCTACATACAATGAGCGAGGAGTGACTGAGGATCCTGCATATTGTGAATGATGAGTCGTGTCTCTCTATAATGTGATCACCTACATACAATGAGCGAGGAGTGACTGAGGATCCTGCATATTGTGAATGATGAGTCGTGTGTCTGTATAATGGGATCATCTACATACAATGAGCGAGGAGTGACTGAGGATCCTGCATATTGTGAATGATGAGTCGTGTCTCTCTATAATGTGATCACCTACATACAATGAGCGAGGAGTGACTGAGGATCCTGCATATTGTGAATGATGAGTCGTGTGTCTGTATAATGGGATCATCTACATACAATGAGCGAGGAGTGACTGAGGATCCTGCATATTGTGAATGATGAGTCGTGTCTCTCTATAATGGGATCATCTACATACAATGAGCGAGGAGTGACTGAGGATCCTGCATATTGTGAATGATGAGTCGTGTCTCTGTATAATGGGATCATCTACATACAATGAGCGAGGAGTGACTGAGGATCCTGCATATTGTGAATGATGAGTCGTGTGTCTGTATAATGGGATCATCTACATACAATGAGCGAGGAGTGACTGAGGATCCTGCATATTGTGAATGATGAGTCGTGTCTCTCTATAATGTGATCACCTACATACAATGAGCGAGGAGTGACTGAGGATCCTGCATATTGTGAATGATGAGTCGTGTGTCTGTATAATGGGATCATCTACATACAATGAGCGAGGAGTGACTGAGGATCCTGCATATTGTGAATGATGAGTCGTGTCTCTCTATAATGGGATCATCTACATACAATGAGCGAGGAGTGACTGAGGATCCTGCATATTGTGAATGATGAGTCGTGTCTCTGTATAATGGGATCATCTACATACAATGAGCGAGGAGTGACTGAGGATCCTGCATATTGTGAATGATGAGTCGTGTGTCTGTATAATGGGATCATCTACATACAATGAGCGAGGAGTGACTGAGGATCCTGCATATTGTGAATGATGAGTCGTGTGTCTGTATAATGGGATCATCTACATACAATGAGCGAGGAGTGACTGGGGATCCTGCATATTGTGAATGATGAGTCGTGTCTCTCTATAATGTGATCATCTACATACAATGAGCGAGGAATGACTGAGGATCCTGCAGATTGTGAATGATGAGTCGTGTCTCTCTATAATGTGATCACCTACATACAATGAGCGAGGAGTGACTGAGGATCCTGCATATTGTGAATGATGAGTCGTGTGTCTGTATAATGGGATCATCTACATACAATGAGCGAGGAGTGACTGAGGATCCTGCATATTGTGAATGATGAGTCGTGTGTCTGTATAATGGGATCATCTACATACAATGAGCGAGGAGTGACTGAGGATCCTGCATATTGTGAATGATGAGTCGTGTCTCTGTATAATGGGATCATCTACATACAATGAGCGAGGAGTGACTGAGGATCCTGCATATTGTGAATGATGAGTCGTGTCTCTGTATAATGTGATCATCTACATACAATGAGCGAGGAGTGACTGGGGATCCTGCATATTGTGAATGATGAGTCGTGTCTCTGTATAATGGGATCATCTACATACAATGAGCGAGGAGTGACTGGGGATCCTGCATAATGTGAATGATGAGTCCTGTGTCTGTATAATGATATCATCTACATACAATGAGCGAGGAGTGACTGAGGATCCTGCATATTGTGAATGATGAGTCGTGTGTCTGTATAATGGGATCATCTACATACAATGAGCGAGGAGTGACTGAGGATCCTGCATATTGTGAATGATGAGTCGTGTCTCTGTATAATGGGAACATCTACATACAATGAGCGAGGAGTGACTGGGGATCCTGCATATTGTGAATGATGAGTCGTGTCTCTGTATAATGGGATCATCTACATACAATGAGCGAGGAGTGACTGGGGATCCTGCATATTGTGAATGATGAGTCGTGTCTCTGTATAATGGGATCATCTACATACAATGAGCGAGGAGTGACTGAGGATCCTGCATATTGTGAATGATGAGTCGTGTGTCTGTATAATGATATCATCTACATACAAAGAGCGAGGAGTGACTGGGGATCCTGCATATTGTGAATGATGAGTCGTGTCTCTGTATAATGTGATCATCTACATACAATGAGCGAGGAGTGACTGGGAATCCTGCATATTGTGAATGATGAGTCGTGTCTCTGTATAATGATATCATCTCCATACAATGAGCGAGGAGTGAATGAGGATCCTGCATATTGTGAATGATGAGTCGTGTCTCTGTATAATGTGATCATCTACATACAATGAGCGAGGAGTGACTGGGGATCCTGCATATTGTGAATGATGAGTCGTGTCTCTGTATAATGATATCATCTCCATACAATGAGCGAGGAGTGAATGAGGATCCTGCATATTGTGAATGATGAGTCGTGTCTCTGTATAATGGGAACATCTACATACAATGAGCGAGGAGTGACTGGGGATCCTGCATATTGTGAATGATGAGTCGTGTCTCTGTATAATGTGATCATCTACATACAATGAGCGAGGAGTGACTGGGGATCCTGCATATTGTGAATGATGAGTCATGTCTCTCTATAATGTGATCATCTACATACAATGAGCGAGGAGTGACTGAGGATCCTGCATATTGTGAATGATGAGTCGTGTCTCTGTATAATGATATCATCTACATACAATGAGCGAGGAGTGACTGGGGATCCTGCATATTGTGAATGATGAGCAGTGTCTGTATAATGGAATCATCTACATACAATGAGCGAGGAGTGACTGAGGATCCTGCATAATGTGAATGATGAGTCGTGTGTCTGTATAATGATATCATCTACATACAATGAGCGAGGAGTGACTGAGGATCCTGCATATTGTGAATGATGAGTCGTGTCTCTGTATAATGGGATCATCTACATACAATGAGCGAGGAGTGACTGAGGATCCTGCATATTGTGAATGATGAGTCGTGTCTCTGTATAATGGGAACATCTACATACAATGAGCGAGGAGTGACTGGGGATCCTGCATATTGTGAATGATGAGTCGTGTCTCTGTATAATGGGATCATCTACATACAATGAGCGAGGAGTGACTGGGGATCCTGCATAATGTGAATGATGAGTCGTGTCTCTGTATAATGATATCATCTACATACAATGAGCGAGGAGTGACTGAGGATCCTGCATATTGTGAATGATGAGTCGTGTCTCTGTATAATGAGATCATCTACATACAATGAGCGAGGAGTGACTGAGGATCCTGCATATTGTGAATGATGAGTCGTGTCTCTGTATAATGGGATCATCTACATACAATGAGCGAGGAGTGACTGAGGATCCTGCATATTGTGAATGATGAGTCGTGTCTATGTATAATGGGAACATCTACATACAATGAGCGAGGAGTGACTGGGGATCCTGCATATTGTGAATGATGAGTCGTGTCTCTGTATAATGGGATCATCTACATACAATGAGCGAGGAGTGACTGGGGATCCTGCATATTGTGAATGATGAGTCGTGTCTCTGTATAATGGGATCATCTACATACAATGAGCGAGGAGTGACTGAGGATCCTGCATATTGTGAATGATGAGCAGTGTCTGTATAATGGGATCATCTACATACAATGAGCGAGGAGTGACTGAGGATCCTGCATATTGTGAATGATGAGTCGTGTGTCTGTATAATGTGATCATCTACATACAATGAGCGAGGAGTGACTGGGGATCCTGCATATTGTGAATGATGAGTCGTGTCTCTGTATAATGGGATCATCTACATACAATGAGCGAGGAGTGACTGAGGATCCTGCATATTGTGAATGATGAGTCGTGTCTCTCTATAATGGGATCATCTACATACAATGAGCGAGGAGTGACTGAGGATCCTGCATATTGTGAATGATGAGTCGTGTCTCTGTATAATGGAATCATCTACATACAATGAGCGAGGAGTGACTGAAGATCCTGCATATTGTGAATGATGAGTCGTGTGTCTGTATAATGGGATCATCTACATACAATGAGCGAGGAGTGACTGAGGATCCTGCATATTGTGAATGATGAGTCGTGTCCCTGTATAATGGGATCATCTACATACAATGAGCGAGGAGTGACTGAGGATCCTGCATATTGTGAATGATGAGTCGTGTCTCTGTATAATGGGATCATCTACATACAATGAGCGAGGAGTGACTGAGGATCCTGCATATTGTGAATGATGAGTCGTGTCTCTCTATAATGGGATCATCTACATACAATGAGCGAGGAGTGACTGAGGATCCTGCATATTGTGAATGATGAGTCGTGTCTCTCTAAAATGTGATCATCTACATACAATGAGCGAGGAGTGACTGAGGATCCTGCATATTGTGAATGATGAGTCCTGTCTCTGTATAATGGGATCATCTACATACAATGAGCGAGGAGTGACTGGGGATCCTGCATATTGTGAATGATGAGTCGTGTGTCTGTATAATAGGATCATATACATACAATGAGCGAGGAGTGACTGAGGATCCTGCATAATGTGAATGATGAGTCGTGTCTCTGTATAATGGGATCATCTACATACAATGAGCGAGGAGTGACTGGGGATCCTGCATATTGTGAATGATGAGTCGTGTCTCTGTATAATGATATCATCTACATACAATGAGCGAGGAGTGACTGAGGATCCTGCATATTGTGAATGATGAGTCGTGTGTCTGTATAATGTGATCATCTACATACAATGAGCGAGGAGTGACTGAGGATCCTGCATATTGTGAATGATGAGTCGTGTGTCTGTATAATGGGATCATCTACATACAATGAGCGAGGAGTGACTGAGGATCCTGCATATTGTGAATGATGAGTGGTGTCCCTCTATAATGTGATCATCTCCATACAATGAGCGAGGAGTGACTGAGGATCCTGCATAATGTGAATGATGAGTCGTGTCTCTGTATAATGGGATCACCTACATACAATGAGCGAGGAGTGACTGGGGATCCTGCATATTGTGAATGATGAGTCGTGTCTCTGTATAATGGGATCATCTACATACAATGAGCGAGGAGTGACTGAGGATCCTGCATATTGTGAATGATGAGTCGTGTCTCTGTATAACGGGATCATCTCCATACAATGAGCGAGGAGTGACTGAGGATCCTGCATATTGTGAATGATGAGTCGTGTATCTGTATAATGGGAACATCTACATACAATGAGCGAGGAGTGACTGAGGATCCTGCATATTGTGAATGATGAGTCGTGTCTCTGTATAATGGGATCATCTACATACAATGAGCGAGGAGTGACTGAGGATCCTGCATATTGTGAATGATGAGCAGTGTCCCTGTATAATGGGATCATCTACATACAATGAGCGAGGAGTGACTGGGGATCCTGCATATTGTGAATGATGAGTCATGTCTCTCTATAATGTGATCATCTACATACAATGAGCGAGGAGTGACTGAGGATCCTGCATATTGTGAATGATGAGTCGTGTCTCTGTATAATGATATCATCTACATACAATGAGCGAGGAGTGACTGGGGATCCTGCATATTGTGAATGATGAGCAGTGTCTGTATAATGGAATCATCTACATACAATGAGCGAGGAGTGACTGAGGATCCTGCATAATGTGAATGATGAGTCGTGTGTCTGTATAATGATATCATCTACATACAATGAGCGAGGAGTGACTGAGGATCCTGCATATTGTGAATGATGAGTCGTGTCTCTGTATAATGGGATCATCTACATACAATGAGCGAGGAGTGACTGAGGATCCTGCATATTGTGAATGATGAGTCGTGTCTCTGTATAATGGGAACATCTACATACAATGAGCGAGGAGTGACTGGGGATCCTGCATATTGTGAATGATGAGTCGTGTCTCTGTATAATGGGATCATCTACATACAATGAGCGAGGAGTGACTGGGGATCCTGCATAATGTGAATGATGAGTCGTGTCTCTGTATAATGATATCATCTACATACAATGAGCGAGGAGTGACTGAGGATCCTGCATATTGTGAATGATGAGTCGTGTCTCTGTATAATGAGATCATCTACATACAATGAGCGAGGAGTGACTGAGGATCCTGCATATTGTGAATGATGAGTCGTGTCTCTGTATAATGGGATCATCTACATACAATGAGCGAGGAGTGACTGAGGATCCTGCATATTGTGAATGATGAGTCGTGTCTATGTATAATGGGAACATCTACATACAATGAGCGAGGAGTGACTGGGGATCCTGCATATTGTGAATGATGAGTCGTGTCTCTGTATAATGGGATCATCTACATACAATGAGCGAGGAGTGACTGGGGATCCTGCATATTGTGAATGATGAGTCGTGTCTCTGTATAATGGGATCATCTACATACAATGAGCGAGGAGTGACTGAGGATCCTGCATATTGTGAATGATGAGCAGTGTCTGTATAATGGGATCATCTACATACAATGAGCGAGGAGTGACTGAGGATCCTGCATATTGTGAATGATGAGTCGTGTGTCTGTATAATGTGATCATCTACATACAATGAGCGAGGAGTGACTGGGGATCCTGCATATTGTGAATGATGAGTCGTGTCTCTGTATAATGGGATCATCTACATACAATGAGCGAGGAGTGACTGAGGATCCTGCATATTGTGAATGATGAGTCGTGTCTCTCTATAATGGGATCATCTACATACAATGAGCGAGGAGTGACTGAGGATCCTGCATATTGTGAATGATGAGTCGTGTCTCTGTATAATGGAATCATCTACATACAATGAGCGAGGAGTGACTGAAGATCCTGCATATTGTGAATGATGAGTCGTGTGTCTGTATAATGGGATCATCTACATACAATGAGCGAGGAGTGACTGAGGATCCTGCATATTGTGAATGATGAGTCGTGTCCCTGTATAATGGGATCATCTACATACAATGAGCGAGGAGTGACTGAGGATCCTGCATATTGTGAATGATGAGTCGTGTCTCTGTATAATGGGATCATCTACATACAATGAGCGAGGAGTGACTGAGGATCCTGCATATTGTGAATGATGAGTCGTGTCTCTCTATAATGGGATCATCTACATACAATGAGCGAGGAGTGACTGAGGATCCTGCATATTGTGAATGATGAGTCGTGTCTCTCTAAAATGTGATCATCTACATACAATGAGCGAGGAGTGACTGAGGATCCTGCATATTGTGAATGATGAGTCCTGTCTCTGTATAATGGGATCATCTACATACAATGAGCGAGGAGTGACTGGGGATCCTGCATATTGTGAATGATGAGTCGTGTGTCTGTATAATAGGATCATATACATACAATGAGCGAGGAGTGACTGAGGATCCTGCATAATGTGAATGATGAGTCGTGTCTCTGTATAATGGGATCATCTACATACAATGAGCGAGGAGTGACTGGGGATCCTGCATATTGTGAATGATGAGTCGTGTCTCTGTATAATGATATCATCTACATACAATGAGCGAGGAGTGACTGAGGATCCTGCATATTGTGAATGATGAGTCGTGTGTCTGTATAATGTGATCATCTACATACAATGAGCGAGGAGTGACTGAGGATCCTGCATATTGTGAATGATGAGTCGTGTGTCTGTATAATGGGATCATCTACATACAATGAGCGAGGAGTGACTGAGGATCCTGCATATTGTGAATGATGAGTGGTGTCCCTCTATAATGTGATCATCTCCATACAATGAGCGAGGAGTGACTGAGGATCCTGCATAATGTGAATGATGAGTCGTGTCTCTGTATAATGGGATCACCTACATACAATGAGCGAGGAGTGACTGGGGATCCTGCATATTGTGAATGATGAGTCGTGTCTCTGTATAATGGGATCATCTACATACAATGAGCGAGGAGTGACTGAGGATCCTGCATATTGTGAATGATGAGTCGTGTCTCTGTATAACGGGATCATCTCCATACAATGAGCGAGGAGTGACTGAGGATCCTGCATATTGTGAATGATGAGTCGTGTATCTGTATAATGGGAACATCTACATACAATGAGCGAGGAGTGACTGAGGATCCTGCATATTGTGAATGATGAGTCGTGTCTCTGTATAATGGGATCATCTACATACAATGAGCGAGGAGTGACTGAGGATCCTGCATATTGTGAATGATGAGCAGTGTCCCTGTATAATGGGATCATCTACATACAATGAGCGAGGAGTGACTGGGGATCCTGCATATTGTGAATGATGAGTCGTGTCTCTGTATAATGGGATCATCTACATACAATGAGCGAGGAGTGACTGGGGATCCTGCATATTGTGAATGATGAGTCGTCTCTGTATAATGGGATCATCTACATACAATGAGCGAGGAGTGACTGGGGATCCTGCATATTGTGAATGATGAGTCGTGTCTCTGTATAATGATATCATCTACATACAATGAGCGAGGAGTGACTGGGGATCCTGCATATTGTGAATGATGAGTCGTGTCTCTGTATAATGGAATCATCTACATACAATGAGCGAGGAGTGACTGAGGATCCTGCATATTGTGAATGATGAGTCGTGTGTCTGTATAATGGGATCATCTCCATACAATGAGCGAGGAGTGACTGAGGATCCTACATACTGTGAATGATGAGTCGTGTGTCTGTATAATGGGATCATCTACATACAATGAGCGAGGAGTGACTGAGGATTCTGCATAATGTGAATGATGAGTCGTGTCTCTGTATAATGTGATCATCTACATACAATGAGCGAGGAGTGACTGAGGATCCTGCATATTGTGAATGATGAGTCGTCTCTGTATAATGGGATCATCTACATACAATGAGCGAGGAGTGACTGAGGATCCTGCATATTGTGAATGATGAGTCGTGTCTCTGTATAATGATATCATCTACATACAATGAGCGAGGAGTGACTGAGGATCCTGCATATTGTGAATGATGAGTCGTGTCTCTGTATAATGGGATCATCTACATACAATGAGCGAGGAGTGACTGGGGATCCTGCATATTGTGAATGATGAGTCGTGTCTCTGTATAATGGGATCATCTACATACAATGAGCGAGGAGTGACTGAGGATCCTGCATATTGTGAATGATGAGTCGTGTCTCTCTATAATGGGATCATCTACATACAATGAGCGAGGAGTGACTGGGGATCCTGCATATTGTGAATGATGAGTCGTGTCTCTCTATAATGGGATCATCTACATACAATGAGCGAGGAGTGACTGAGGATCCTGCATATTGTGAATGATGAGTCGTGTCTCTGTATAATGGGATCACCTACATACAATGAGCGAGGAGTGACTGAGGATCCTGCATATTGTGAATGATGAGCAGTGTCTGTATAATGGGATCATCTACATACAATGAGCGAGGAGTGACTGAGGATCCTGCATATTGTGAATGATGAGTCGTGTCCCTGTATAATGGGATCATCTACATACAATGAGCGAGGAGTGACTGAGGATCCTGCATATTGTGAATGATGAGTCGTGTCTCTGTATAATGGGATCATCTACATACAATGAGCGAGGAGTGACTGAGGATCCTGCATATTGTGAACGATGAGTCGTGTCTCTCTATAATGGGATCATCTACATACAATGAGCGAGGAGTGACTGAGGATCCTGCATATTGTGAATGATGAGTCGTGTCTCTGTATAATGGGATCATCTACATACAATGAGCGAGGAGTGACTGGGGATCCTGCATATTGTGAATGATGAGTCGTGCCTCTGTATAATGGGATCATCTACATACAATGAGCGAGGAGTGACTGAGGATCCTGCATATTGTGAATGATGAGTCGTGTCTCTGTATAATGGGATCATCTACATACAATGAGCGAGGAGTGACTGGGGATCCTGCATATTGTGAATGATGAGTCGTGTGTCTGTATAATGGGATCACCTACATACAATGAGCGAGGAGTGACTGAGGATCCTGCATATTGTGAATGATGAGTCGTGTCTCTGTATAATGGGATCACCTACATACAATGAGCGAGGAGTGACTGGGGATCCTGCATATTGTGAATGATGAGTCGTGTGTCTGTATAATGGGATCACCTACATACAATGAGCGAGGAGTGACTGAGGATCCTGCATATTGTGAATGATGAGTCATGTCTCTCTATAATGTGATCATCTACATACAATGAGCGAGGAGTGACTGAGGATCCTGCATATTGTGAATGATGAGTCGTGTGTCTGTATAATGATATCATCTACATACAATGAGCGAGGAGTGACTGAGGATCCTGCATATTGTGAATGATGAGTCGTGTCCCTGTATAATGGGATCATCTACATACAATGAGCGAGGAGTGACTGAGGATCCTGCATATTGTGAATGATGAGTCGTGTCTCTGTATAATGGGATCATCTACATACAATGAGCGAGGAGTGACTGAGTATCCTGCATATTGTGAATGATGAGTGTCATGTGTCTGGATGGTGGACTCACTGACATATAATGAGCGAGGAGTGACTGAGGATCCTGCATATTGTGAATGATGAGTCGTGTCTCTGTATAATGGGATCATCTACATACAATGAGCGAGGAGTGACTGGGGATTCTGCATATTGTGAATGATGAGTCGTGTCCCTGTATAATGGGATCATCTACATACAATGAGCGAGGAGTGACTGAGGATCCTGCATATTGTGAATGATGAGTCGTGTCTCTGTATAATGGGATCATCTACATACAATGAGCGAGGAGTGACTGAGGATCCTGCATATTGTGAATGATGAGTCGTGTCTCTGTATAATGGGATCATCTACATACAATGAGCGAGGAGTGACTGAGGATCCTGCATATTGTGAATGATGAGTCGTGTCTCTGTATAATGGGATCATCTACATACAATGAGCGAGGAGTGACTGGGGATCCTGCATATTGTGAATGATGAGTCGTCTCTCTGTATAATGGGATCATCTACATACAATGAGCGAGGAGTGACTGAGGATCCTGCATATTGTGAATGATGAGTCGTGTGTCTGTATAATGGGATCATCTACATACAATGAGCGAGGAGTGACTGAGGATTCTGTATATTGTGAATGATGAATGGTGTCTCTCTATAATGGGATCATCTACATACAATGAGCGAGGAGTGACTGGGGATCCTGCATATTGTGAATGATGAGTCGTGTCTCTGTATAATGGGATCATCTACATACAATGAGCGAGGAGTGACTGAGGATCCTGCATATTGTGAATGATGAGTCGTCTCTGTATAATGGGATCATCTACATACAATGAGCGAGGAGTGACTGGGGATCCTGCATATTGTGAATGATGAGTCGTGTCTCTGTATAATGGGATCACCTACATACAATGAGCGAGGAGTGACTGAGGATCCTGCATATTGTGAATGATGAGTCGTGTCTCTGTATAATGGGATCATCTACATACAATGAGCGAGGAGTGACTGAGTATCCTGCATATTGTGAATGATGAGTGTCATGTGTCTGGATGGTGGACTCACTGACATATAATGAGCGAGGAGTGACTGAGGATCCTGCATATTGTGAATGATGAGTCGTGTCTCTGTATAATGGGATCACCTACATACAATGAGCGAGGAGTGACTGAGGAATCTGCATATTGTGAATGATGAGTCGTGTCTCTGTATAATGGGATCATCTACATACAATGAGCGAGGAGTGACTGGGGATCCTGCATATTGTGAATGATGAGTCGTGTCTCTGTATAATGGGATCATCTACATACAATGAGCGAGGAGTGACTGGGGATTCTGCATATTGTGAATGATGAGTCGTGTCCCTGTATAATGGGATCACCTACATACAATGAGCGAGGAGTGACTGGGGATCCTGCATATTGTGAATGGTGAGTCGTGTCTCTGTATAATGGGATCATCTACATACAATGAGCGAGGAGTGACTGAGGATCCTGCATATTGTGAATGATGAGTCGTGTCTCTGTATAATGGGATCATCTACATACAATGAGCGAGGAGTGACTGAGGATCCTGCATATTGTGAATGATGAGTCGTGTCTCTGTATAATGGGATCATCTACATACAATGAGCGAGGAGTGACTGAGGATCCTGCATATTGTGAATGATGAGTCGTGTCTCTCTATAATGTGATCATCTACATACAATGAGCGAGGAGTGACTGAGGATCCTGCATATTGTGAATGATGAGTCGTGTCTCTCTATAATGTGATCACCTACATACAATGAGCGAGGAGTGACTGAGGATCCTGCATATTGTGAATGATGAGTCGTGTGTCTGTATAATGGGATCATCTACATACAATGAGCGAGGAGTGACTGAGGATCCTGCATATTGTGAATGATGAGTCGTGTCTCTCTATAATGTGATCACCTACATACAATGAGCGAGGAGTGACTGAGGATCCTGCATATTGTGAATGATGAGTCGTGTGTCTGTATAATGGGATCATCTACATACAATGAGCGAGGAGTGACTGAGGATCCTGCATATTGTGAATGATGAGTCGTGTCTCTCTATAATGGGATCATCTACATACAATGAGCGAGGAGTGACTGAGGATCCTGCATATTGTGAATGATGAGTCGTGTCTCTGTATAATGGGATCATCTACATACAATGAGCGAGGAGTGACTGAGGATCCTGCATATTGTGAATGATGAGTCGTGTGTCTGTATAATGGGATCATCTACATACAATGAGCGAGGAGTGACTGAGGATCCTGCATATTGTGAATGATGAGTCGTGTCTCTCTATAATGTGATCACCTACATACAATGAGCGAGGAGTGACTGAGGATCCTGCATATTGTGAATGATGAGTCGTGTGTCTGTATAATGGGATCATCTACATACAATGAGCGAGGAGTGACTGAGGATCCTGCATATTGTGAATGATGAGTCGTGTCTCTCTATAATGGGATCATCTACATACAATGAGCGAGGAGTGACTGAGGATCCTGCATATTGTGAATGATGAGTCGTGTCTCTGTATAATGGGATCATCTACATACAATGAGCGAGGAGTGACTGAGGATCCTGCATATTGTGAATGATGAGTCGTGTGTCTGTATAATGGGATCATCTACATACAATGAGCGAGGAGTGACTGAGGATCCTGCATATTGTGAATGATGAGTCGTGTGTCTGTATAATGGGATCATCTACATACAATGAGCGAGGAGTGACTGGGGATCCTGCATATTGTGAATGATGAGTCGTGTCTCTCTATAATGTGATCATCTACATACAATGAGCGAGGAATGACTGAGGATCCTGCAGATTGTGAATGATGAGTCGTGTCTCTCTATAATGTGATCACCTACATACAATGAGCGAGGAGTGACTGAGGATCCTGCATATTGTGAATGATGAGTCGTGTGTCTGTATAATGGGATCATCTACATACAATGAGCGAGGAGTGACTGAGGATCCTGCATATTGTGAATGATGAGTCGTGTGTCTGTATAATGGGATCATCTACATACAATGAGCGAGGAGTGACTGAGGATCCTGCATATTGTGAATGATGAGTCGTGTCTCTGTATAATGGGATCATCTACATACAATGAGCGAGGAGTGACTGAGGATCCTGCATATTGTGAATGATGAGTCGTGTCTCTGTATAATGTGATCATCTACATACAATGAGCGAGGAGTGACTGGGGATCCTGCATATTGTGAATGATGAGTCGTGTCTCTGTATAATGGGATCATCTACATACAATGAGCGAGGAGTGACTGGGGATCCTGCATAATGTGAATGATGAGTCCTGTGTCTGTATAATGATATCATCTACATACAATGAGCGAGGAGTGACTGAGGATCCTGCATATTGTGAATGATGAGTCGTGTGTCTGTATAATGGGATCATCTACATACAATGAGCGAGGAGTGACTGAGGATCCTGCATATTGTGAATGATGAGTCGTGTCTCTGTATAATGGGAACATCTACATACAATGAGCGAGGAGTGACTGGGGATCCTGCATATTGTGAATGATGAGTCGTGTCTCTGTATAATGGGATCATCTACATACAATGAGCGAGGAGTGACTGGGGATCCTGCATATTGTGAATGATGAGTCGTGTCTCTGTATAATGGGATCATCTACATACAATGAGCGAGGAGTGACTGAGGATCCTGCATATTGTGAATGATGAGTCGTGTGTCTGTATAATGATATCATCTACATACAAAGAGCGAGGAGTGACTGAGGATCCTGCATATTGTGAATGATGAGTCGTGTCTCTGTATAATGATATCATCTCCATACAATGAGCGAGGAGTGACTGGGGATCCTGCATATTGTGAATGATGAGTCGTGTCTCTGTATAATGTGATCATCTACATACAATGAGCGAGGAGTGACTGGGAATCCTGCATATTGTGAATGATGAGTCGTGTCTCTGTATAATGATATCATCTCCATACAATGAGCGAGGAGTGAATGAGGATCCTGCATATTGTGAATGATGAGTCGTGTCTCTGTATAATGTGATCATCTACATACAATGAGCGAGGAGTGACTGGGGATCCTGCATATTGTGAATGATGAGTCGTGTCTCTGTATAATGATATCATCTCCATACAATGAGCGAGGAGTGAATGAGGATCCTGCATATTGTGAATGATGAGTCGTGTCTCTGTATAATGGGAACATCTACATACAATGAGCGAGGAGTGACTGGGGATCCTGCATATTGTGAATGATGAGTCGTGTCTCTGTATAATGTGATCATCTACATACAATGAGCGAGGAGTGACTGGGGATCCTGCATATTGTGAATGATGAGTCATGTCTCTCTATAATGTGATCATCTACATACAATGAGCGAGGAGTGACTGAGGATCCTGCATATTGTGAATGATGAGTCGTGTCTCTGTATAATGATATCATCTACATACAATGAGCGAGGAGTGACTGGGGATCCTGCATATTGTGAATGATGAGCAGTGTCTGTATAATGGAATCATCTACATACAATGAGCGAGGAGTGACTGAGGATCCTGCATAATGTGAATGATGAGTCGTGTGTCTGTATAATGATATCATCTACATACAATGAGCGAGGAGTGACTGAGGATCCTGCATATTGTGAATGATGAGTCGTGTCTCTGTATAATGGGATCATCTACATACAATGAGCGAGGAGTGACTGAGGATCCTGCATATTGTGAATGATGAGTCGTGTCTCTGTATAATGGGAACATCTACATACAATGAGCGAGGAGTGACTGGGGATCCTGCATATTGTGAATGATGAGTCGTGTCTCTGTATAATGGGATCATCTACATACAATGAGCGAGGAGTGACTGGGGATCCTGCATAATGTGAATGATGAGTCGTGTCTCTGTATAATGATATCATCTACATACAATGAGCGAGGAGTGACTGAGGATCCTGCATATTGTGAATGATGAGTCGTGTCTCTGTATAATGAGATCATCTACATACAATGAGCGAGGAGTGACTGAGGATCCTGCATATTGTGAATGATGAGTCGTGTCTCTGTATAATGGGATCATCTACATACAATGAGCGAGGAGTGACTGAGGATCCTGCATATTGTGAATGATGAGTCGTGTCTATGTATAATGGGAACATCTACATACAATGAGCGAGGAGTGACTGGGGATCCTGCATATTGTGAATGATGAGTCGTGTCTCTGTATAATGGGATCATCTACATACAATGAGCGAGGAGTGACTGGGGATCCTGCATATTGTGAATGATGAGTCGTGTCTCTGTATAATGGGATCATCTACATACAATGAGCGAGGAGTGACTGAGGATCCTGCATATTGTGAATGATGAGCAGTGTCTGTATAATGGGATCATCTACATACAATGAGCGAGGAGTGACTGAGGATCCTGCATATTGTGAATGATGAGTCGTGTGTCTGTATAATGTGATCATCTACATACAATGAGCGAGGAGTGACTGGGGATCCTGCATATTGTGAATGATGAGTCGTGTCTCTGTATAATGGGATCATCTACATACAATGAGCGAGGAGTGACTGAGGATCCTGCATATTGTGAATGATGAGTCGTGTCTCTCTATAATGGGATCATCTACATACAATGAGCGAGGAGTGACTGAGGATCCTGCATATTGTGAATGATGAGTCGTGTCTCTGTATAATGGAATCATCTACATACAATGAGCGAGGAGTGACTGAAGATCCTGCATATTGTGAATGATGAGTCGTGTGTCTGTATAATGGGATCATCTACATACAATGAGCGAGGAGTGACTGAGGATCCTGCATATTGTGAATGATGAGTCGTGTCCCTGTATAATGGGATCATCTACATACAATGAGCGAGGAGTGACTGAGGATCCTGCATATTGTGAATGATGAGTCGTGTCTCTGTATAATGGGATCATCTACATACAATGAGCGAGGAGTGACTGAGGATCCTGCATATTGTGAATGATGAGTCGTGTCTCTCTATAATGGGATCATCTACATACAATGAGCGAGGAGTGACTGAGGATCCTGCATATTGTGAATGATGAGTCGTGTCTCTCTAAAATGTGATCATCTACATACAATGAGCGAGGAGTGACTGAGGATCCTGCATATTGTGAATGATGAGTCCTGTCTCTGTATAATGGGATCATCTACATACAATGAGCGAGGAGTGACTGGGGATCCTGCATATTGTGAATGATGAGTCGTGTGTCTGTATAATAGGATCATATACATACAATGAGCGAGGAGTGACTGAGGATCCTGCATAATGTGAATGATGAGTCGTGTCTCTGTATAATGGGATCATCTACATACAATGAGCGAGGAGTGACTGGGGATCCTGCATATTGTGAATGATGAGTCGTGTCTCTGTATAATGATATCATCTACATACAATGAGCGAGGAGTGACTGAGGATCCTGCATATTGTGAATGATGAGTCGTGTGTCTGTATAATGTGATCATCTACATACAATGAGCGAGGAGTGACTGAGGATCCTGCATATTGTGAATGATGAGTCGTGTGTCTGTATAATGGGATCATCTACATACAATGAGCGAGGAGTGACTGAGGATCCTGCATATTGTGAATGATGAGTGGTGTCCCTCTATAATGTGATCATCTCCATACAATGAGCGAGGAGTGACTGAGGATCCTGCATAATGTGAATGATGAGTCGTGTCTCTGTATAATGGGATCACCTACATACAATGAGCGAGGAGTGACTGGGGATCCTGCATATTGTGAATGATGAGTCGTGTCTCTGTATAATGGGATCATCTACATACAATGAGCGAGGAGTGACTGAGGATCCTGCATATTGTGAATGATGAGTCGTGTCTCTGTATAACGGGATCATCTCCATACAATGAGCGAGGAGTGACTGAGGATCCTGCATATTGTGAATGATGAGTCGTGTATCTGTATAATGGGAACATCTACATACAATGAGCGAGGAGTGACTGAGGATCCTGCATATTGTGAATGATGAGTCGTGTCTCTGTATAATGGGATCATCTACATACAATGAGCGAGGAGTGACTGAGGATCCTGCATATTGTGAATGATGAGCAGTGTCCCTGTATAATGGGATCATCTACATACAATGAGCGAGGAGTGACTGGGGATCCTGCATATTGTGAATGATGAGTCGTGTCTCTGTATAATGGGATCATCTACATACAATGAGCGAGGAGTGACTGGGGATCCTGCATATTGTGAATGATGAGTCGTCTCTGTATAATGGGATCATCTACATACAATGAGCGAGGAGTGACTGGGGATCCTGCATATTGTGAATGATGAGTCGTGTCTCTGTATAATGATATCATCTACATACAATGAGCGAGGAGTGACTGGGGATCCTGCATATTGTGAATGATGAGTCGTGTCTCTGTATAATGGAATCATCTACATACAATGAGCGAGGAGTGACTGAGGATCCTGCATATTGTGAATGATGAGTCGTGTGTCTGTATAATGGGATCATCTCCATACAATGAGCGAGGAGTGACTGAGGATCCTACATACTGTGAATGATGAGTCGTGTGTCTGTATAATGGGATCATCTACATACAATGAGCGAGGAGTGACTGAGGATTCTGCATAATGTGAATGATGAGTCGTGTCTCTGTATAATGTGATCATCTACATACAATGAGCGAGGAGTGACTGAGGATCCTGCATATTGTGAATGATGAGTCGTCTCTGTATAATGGGATCATCTACATACAATGAGCGAGGAGTGACTGAGGATCCTGCATATTGTGAATGATGAGTCGTGTCTCTGTATAATGATATCATCTACATACAATGAGCGAGGAGTGACTGAGGATCCTGCATATTGTGAATGATGAGTCGTGTCTCTGTATAATGGGATCATCTACATACAATGAGCGAGGAGTGACTGGGGATCCTGCATATTGTGAATGATGAGTCGTGTCTCTGTATAATGGGATCATCTACATACAATGAGCGAGGAGTGACTGAGGATCCTGCATATTGTGAATGATGAGTCGTGTCTCTCTATAATGGGATCATCTACATACAATGAGCGAGGAGTGACTGAGGATCCTGCATATTGTGAATGATGAGCAGTGTCTGTATAATGGGATCATCTACATACAATGAGCGAGGAGTGACTGAGGATCCTGCATATTGTGAATGATGAGTCGTGTCCCTGTATAATGGGATCATCTACATACAATGAGCGAGGAGTGACTGAGGATCCTGCATATTGTGAATGATGAGTCGTGTCTCTGTATAATGGGATCATCTACATACAATGAGCGAGGAGTGACTGAGGATCCTGCATATTGTGAACGATGAGTCGTGTCTCTCTATAATGGGATCATCTACATACAATGAGCGAGGAGTGACTGAGGATCCTGCATATTGTGAATGATGAGTCGTGTCTCTGTATAATGGGATCATCTACATACAATGAGCGAGGAGTGACTGGGGATCCTGCATATTGTGAATGATGAGTCGTGCCTCTGTATAATGGGATCATCTACATACAATGAGCGAGGAGTGACTGAGGATCCTGCATATTGTGAATGATGAGTCGTGTCTCTGTATAATGGGATCATCTACATACAATGAGCGAGGAGTGACTGGGGATCCTGCATATTGTGAATGATGAGTCGTGTGTCTGTATAATGGGATCACCTACATACAATGAGCGAGGAGTGACTGAGGATCCTGCATATTGTGAATGATGAGTCGTGTCTCTGTATAATGGGATCACCTACATACAATGAGCGAGGAGTGACTGGGGATCCTGCATATTGTGAATGATGAGTCGTGTGTCTGTATAATGGGATCACCTACATACAATGAGAGAGGAGTGACTGAGGATCCTGCATATTGTGAATGATGAGTCATGTCTCTCTATAATGTGATCATCTACATACAATGAGCGAGGAGTGACTGAGGATCCTGCATATTGTGAATGATGAGTCGTGTGTCTGTATAATGATATCATCTACATACAATGAGCGAGGAGTGACTGAGGATCCTGCATATTGTGAATGATGAGTCGTGTCCCTGTATAATGGGATCATCTACATACAATGAGCGAGGAGTGACTGAGGATCCTGCATATTGTGAATGATGAGTCGTGTCTCTGTATAATGGGATCATCTACATACAATGAGCGAGGAGTGACTGAGTATCCTGCATATTGTGAATGATGAGTGTCATGTGTCTGGATGGTGGACTCACTGACATATAATGAGCGAGGAGTGACTGAGGATCCTGCATATTGTGAATGATGAGTCGTGTCTCTGTATAATGGGATCATCTACATACAATGAGCGAGGAGTGACTGGGGATTCTGCATATTGTGAATGATGAGTCGTGTCCCTGTATAATGGGATCATCTACATACAATGAGCGAGGAGTGACTGAGGATCCTGCATATTGTGAATGATGAGTCGTGTCTCTGTATAATGGGATCATCTACATACAATGAGCGAGGAGTGACTGAGGATCCTGCATATTGTGAATGATGAGTCGTGTCTCTGTATAATGGGATCATCTACATACAATGAGCGAGGAGTGACTGGGGATTCTGCATATTGTGAATGATGAGTCGTGTCCCTGTATAATGGGATCACCTACATACAATGAGCGAGGAGTGACTGGGGATCCTGCATATTGTGAATGGTGAGTCGTGTCTCTGTATAATGGGATCATCTACATACAATGAGCGAGGAGTGACTGAGGATCCTGCATATTGTGAATGATGAGTCGTGTCTCTGTATAATGGGATCATCTACATACAATGAGCGAGGAGTGACTGAGGATCCTGCATATTGTGAATGATGAGTCGTGTCTCTGTATAATGGGATCATCTACATACAATGAGCGAGGAGTGACTGAGGATCCTGCATATTGTGAATGATGAGTCGTGTCTCTCTATAATGTGATCATCTACATACAATGAGCGAGGAGTGACTGAGGATCCTGCAGATTGTGAATGATGAGTCGTGTCTCTCTATAATGTGATCACCTACATACAATGAGCGAGGAGTGACTGAGGATCCTGCATATTGTGAATGATGAGTCGTGTGTCTGTATAATGGGATCATCTACATACAATGAGCGAGGAGTGACTGAGGATCCTGCATATTGTGAATGATGAGTCGTGTCTCTCTATAATGTGATCACCTACATACAATGAGCGAGGAGTGACTGAGGATCCTGCATATTGTGAATGATGAGTCGTGTGTCTGTATAATGGGATCATCTACATACAATGAGCGAGGAGTGACTGAGGATCCTGCATATTGTGAATGATGAGTCGTGTCTCTCTATAATGGGATCATCTACATACAATGAGCGAGGAGTGACTGAGGATCCTGCATATTGTGAATGATGAGTCGTGTCTCTGTATAATGGGATCATCTACATACAATGAGCGAGGAGTGACTGAGGATCCTGCATATTGTGAATGATGAGTCGTGTGTCTGTATAATGGGATCATCTACATACAATGAGCGAGGAGTGACTGAGGATCCTGCATATTGTGAATGATGAGTCGTGTCTCTCTATAATGTGATCACCTACATACAATGAGCGAGGAGTGACTGAGGATCCTGCATATTGTGAATGATGAGTCGTGTGTCTGTATAATGGGATCATCTACATACAATGAGCGAGGAGTGACTGAGGATCCTGCATATTGTGAATGATGAGTCGTGTCTCTCTATAATGGGATCATCTACATACAATGAGCGAGGAGTGACTGAGGATCCTGCATATTGTGAATGATGAGTCGTGTGTCTGTATAATGGGATCATCTACATACAATGAGCGAGGAGTGACTGAGGATCCTGCATATTGTGAATGATGAGTCGTGTGTCTGTATAATGGGATCATCTACATACAATGAGCGAGGAGTGACTGAGGATCCTGCATATTGTGAATGATGAGTCGTGTCTCTGTATAATGGGATCATCTACATACAATGAGCGAGGAGTGACTGAGGATCCTGCATATTGTGAATGATGAGTCGTGTCTCTGTATAATGTGATCATCTACATACAATGAGCGAGGAGTGACTGGGGATCCTGCATATTGTGAATGATGAGTCGTGTCTCTGTATAATGGGATCATCTACATACAATGAGCGAGGAGTGACTGGGGATCCTGCATATTGTGAATGATGAGTCGTCTCTCTGTATAATGGGATCATCTACATACAATGAGCGAGGAGTGACTGAGGATCCTGCATATTGTGAATGATGAGTCGTGTGTCTGTATAATGGGATCATCTACATACAATGAGCGAGGAGTGACTGAGGATTCTGTATATTGTGAATGATGAATGGTGTCTCTCTATAATGGGATCATCTACATACAATGAGCGAGGAGTGACTGGGGATCCTGCATATTGTGAATGATGAGTCGTGTCTCTGTATAATGGGATCATCTACATACAATGAGCGAGGAGTGACTGAGGATCCTGCATATTGTGAATGATGAGTCGTCTCTGTATAATGGGATCATCTACATACAATGAGCGAGGAGTGACTGGGGATCCTGCATATTGTGAATGATGAGTCGTGTCTCTGTATAATGGGATCACCTACATACAATGAGCGAGGAGTGACTGAGGATCCTGCATATTGTGAATGATGAGTCGTGTCTCTGTATAATGGGATCATCTACATACAATGAGCGAGGAGTGACTGAGTATCCTGCATATTGTGAATGATGAGTGTCATGTGTCTGGATGGTGGACTCACTGACATATAATGAGCGAGGAGTGACTGAGGATCCTGCATATTGTGAATGATGAGTCGTGTCTCTGTATAATGGGATCACCTACATACAATGAGCGAGGAGTGACTGAGGAATCTGCATATTGTGAATGATGAGTCGTGTCTCTGTATAATGGGATCATCTACATACAATGAGCGAGGAGTGACTGGGGATCCTGCATATTGTGAATGATGAGTCGTGTCTCTGTATAATGGGATCATCTACATACAATGAGCGAGGAGTGACTGGGGATTCTGCATATTGTGAATGATGAGTCGTGTCCCTGTATAATGGGATCATCTACATACAATGAGCGAGGAGTGACTGAGGATCCTGCATATTGTGAATGGTGAGTCGTGTCTCTGTATAATGGGATCATCTACATACAATGAGCGAGGAGTGACTGAGGATCCTGCATATTGTGAATGATGAGTCGTGTCTCTGTATAATGGGATCATCTACATACAATGAGCGAGGAGTGACTGAGGATCCTGCATATTGTGAATGATGAGTCGTGTCTCTGTATAATGGGATCATCTACATACAATGAGCGAGGAGTGACTGAGGATCCTGCATATTGTGAATGATGAGTCGTGTCTCTCTATAATGTGATCATCTACATACAATGAGCGAGGAGTGACTGAGGATCCTGCAGATTGTGAATGATGAGTCGTGTCTCTCTATAATGTGATCACCTACATACAATGAGCGAGGAGTGACTGAGGATCCTGCATATTGTGAATGATGAGTCGTGTGTCTGTATAATGGGATCATCTACATACAATGAGCGAGGAGTGACTGAGGATCCTGCATATTGTGAATGATGAGTCGTGTCTCTCTATAATGTGATCACCTACATACAATGAGCGAGGAGTGACTGAGGATCCTGCATATTGTGAATGATGAGTCGTGTGTCTGTATAATGGGATCATCTACATACAATGAGCGAGGAGTGACTGAGGATCCTGCATATTGTGAATGATGAGTCGTGTCTCTCTATAATGGGATCATCTACATACAATGAGCGAGGAGTGACTGAGGATCCTGCATATTGTGAATGATGAGTCGTGTCTCTGTATAATGGGATCATCTACATACAATGAGCGAGGAGTGACTGAGGATCCTGCATATTGTGAATGATGAGTCGTGTCTCTCTATAATGGGATCATCTACATACAATGAGCGAGGAGTGACTGAGGATCCTGCATATTGTGAATGATGAGTCGTGTCTCTCTAAAATGTGATCATCTACATACAATGAGCGAGGAGTGACTGAGGATCCTGCATATTGTGAATGATGAGTCCTGTCTCTGTATAATGGGATCATCTACATACAATGAGCGAGGAGTGACTGGGGATCCTGCATATTGTGAATGATGAGTCGTGTGTCTGTATAATAGGATCATATACATACAATGAGCGAGGAGTGACTGAGGATCCTGCATAATGTGAATGATGAGTCGTGTCTCTGTATAATGGGATCATCTACATACAATGAGCGAGGAGTGACTGGGGATCCTGCATATTGTGAATGATGAGTCGTGTCTCTGTATAATGATATCATCTACATACAATGAGCGAGGAGTGACTGAGGATCCTGCATATTGTGAATGATGAGTCGTGTGTCTGTATAATGTGATCATCTACATACAATGAGCGAGGAGTGACTGAGGATCCTGCATATTGTGAATGATGAGTCGTGTGTCTGTATAATGGGATCATCTACATACAATGAGCGAGGAGTGACTGAGGATCCTGCATATTGTGAATGATGAGTGGTGTCCCTCTATAATGTGATCATCTCCATACAATGAGCGAGGAGTGACTGAGGATCCTGCATAATGTGAATGATGAGTCGTGTCTCTGTATAATGGGATCACCTACATACAATGAGCGAGGAGTGACTGGGGATCCTGCATATTGTGAATGATGAGTCGTGTCTCTGTATAATGGGATCATCTACATACAATGAGCGAGGAGTGACTGAGGATCCTGCATATTGTGAATGATGAGTCGTGTCTCTGTATAACGGGATCATCTCCATACAATGAGCGAGGAGTGACTGAGGATCCTGCATATTGTGAATGATGAGTCGTGTATCTGTATAATGGGAACATCTACATACAATGAGCGAGGAGTGACTGAGGATCCTGCATATTGTGAATGATGAGTCGTGTCTCTGTATAATGGGATCATCTACATACAATGAGCGAGGAGTGACTGAGGATCCTGCATATTGTGAATGATGAGCAGTGTCCCTGTATAATGGGATCATCTACATACAATGAGCGAGGAGTGACTGGGGATCCTGCATATTGTGAATGATGAGTCGTGTCTCTGTATAATGGGATCATCTACATACAATGAGCGAGGAGTGACTGGGGATCCTGCATATTGTGAATGATGAGTCGTCTCTGTATAATGGGATCATCTACATACAATGAGCGAGGAGTGACTGGGGATCCTGCATATTGTGAATGATGAGTCGTGTCTCTGTATAATGATATCATCTACATACAATGAGCGAGGAGTGACTGGGGATCCTGCATATTGTGAATGATGAGTCGTGTCTCTGTATAATGGAATCATCTACATACAATGAGCGAGGAGTGACTGAGGATCCTGCATATTGTGAATGATGAGTCGTGTGTCTGTATAATGGGATCATCTCCATACAATGAGCGAGGAGTGACTGAGGATCCTACATACTGTGAATGATGAGTCGTGTGTCTGTATAATGGGATCATCTACATACAATGAGCGAGGAGTGACTGAGGATTCTGCATAATGTGAATGATGAGTCGTGTCTCTGTATAATGTGATCATCTACATACAATGAGCGAGGAGTGACTGAGGATCCTGCATATTGTGAATGATGAGTCGTCTCTGTATAATGGGATCATCTACATACAATGAGCGAGGAGTGACTGAGGATCCTGCATATTGTGAATGATGAGTCGTGTCTCTGTATAATGATATCATCTACATACAATGAGCGAGGAGTGACTGAGGATCCTGCATATTGTGAATGATGAGTCGTGTCTCTGTATAATGGGATCATCTACATACAATGAGCGAGGAGTGACTGGGGATCCTGCATATTGTGAATGATGAGTCGTGTCTCTGTATAATGGGATCATCTACATACAATGAGCGAGGAGTGACTGAGGATCCTGCATATTGTGAATGATGAGTCGTGTCTCTCTATAATGGGATCATCTACATACAATGAGCGAGGAGTGACTGAGGATCCTGCATATTGTGAATGATGAGCAGTGTCTGTATAATGGGATCATCTACATACAATGAGCGAGGAGTGACTGAGGATCCTGCATATTGTGAATGATGAGTCGTGTCCCTGTATAATGGGATCATCTACATACAATGAGCGAGGAGTGACTGAGGATCCTGCATATTGTGAATGATGAGTCGTGTCTCTGTATAATGGGATCATCTACATACAATGAGCGAGGAGTGACTGAGGATCCTGCATATTGTGAACGATGAGTCGTGTCTCTCTATAATGGGATCATCTACATACAATGAGCGAGGAGTGACTGAGGATCCTGCATATTGTGAATGATGAGTCGTGTCTCTGTATAATGGGATCATCTACATACAATGAGCGAGGAGTGACTGGGGATCCTGCATATTGTGAATGATGAGTCGTGCCTCTGTATAATGGGATCATCTACATACAATGAGCGAGGAGTGACTGAGGATCCTGCATATTGTGAATGATGAGTCGTGTCTCTGTATAATGGGATCATCTACATACAATGAGCGAGGAGTGACTGGGGATCCTGCATATTGTGAATGATGAGTCGTGTGTCTGTATAATGGGATCACCTACATACAATGAGCGAGGAGTGACTGAGGATCCTGCATATTGTGAATGATGAGTCGTGTCTCTGTATAATGGGATCACCTACATACAATGAGCGAGGAGTGACTGGGGATCCTGCATATTGTGAATGATGAGTCGTGTGTCTGTATAATGGGATCACCTACATACAATGAGCGAGGAGTGACTGAGGATCCTGCATATTGTGAATGATGAGTCATGTCTCTCTATAATGTGATCATCTACATACAATGAGCGAGGAGTGACTGAGGATCCTGCATATTGTGAATGATGAGTCGTGTGTCTGTATAATGATATCATCTACATACAATGAGCGAGGAGTGACTGAGGATCCTGCATATTGTGAATGATGAGTCGTGTCCCTGTATAATGGGATCATCTACATACAATGAGCGAGGAGTGACTGAGGATCCTGCATATTGTGAATGATGAGTCGTGTCTCTGTATAATGGGATCATCTACATACAATGAGCGAGGAGTGACTGAGTATCCTGCATATTGTGAATGATGAGTGTCATGTGTCTGGATGGTGGACTCACTGACATATAATGAGCGAGGAGTGACTGAGGATCCTGCATATTGTGAATGATGAGTCGTGTCTCTGTATAATGGGATCATCTACATACAATGAGCGAGGAGTGACTGGGGATTCTGCATATTGTGAATGATGAGTCGTGTCCCTGTATAATGGGATCATCTACATACAATGAGCGAGGAGTGACTGAGGATCCTGCATATTGTGAATGATGAGTCGTGTCTCTGTATAATGGGATCATCTACATACAATGAGCGAGGAGTGACTGAGGATCCTGCATATTGTGAATGATGAGTCGTGTCTCTGTATAATGGGATCATCTACATACAATGAGCGAGGAGTGACTGAGGATCCTGCATATTGTGAATGATGAGTCGTGTCTCTGTATAATGGGATCATCTACATACAATGAGCGAGGAGTGACTGGGGATCCTGCATATTGTGAATGATGAGTCGTCTCTCTGTATAATGGGATCATCTACATACAATGAGCGAGGAGTGACTGAGGATCCTGCATATTGTGAATGATGAGTCGTGTGTCTGTATAATGGGATCATCTACATACAATGAGCGAGGAGTGACTGAGGATTCTGTATATTGTGAATGATGAATGGTGTCTCTCTATAATGGGATCATCTACATACAATGAGCGAGGAGTGACTGGGGATCCTGCATATTGTGAATGATGAGTCGTGTCTCTGTATAATGGGATCATCTACATACAATGAGCGAGGAGTGACTGAGGATCCTGCATATTGTGAATGATGAGTCGTCTCTGTATAATGGGATCATCTACATACAATGAGCGAGGAGTGACTGGGGATCCTGCATATTGTGAATGATGAGTCCTGTCTCTGTATAATGGGATCACCTACATACAATGAGCGAGGAGTGACTGAGGATCCTGCATATTGTGAATGATGAGTCGTGTCTCTGTATAATGGGATCATCTACATACAATGAGCGAGGAGTGACTGAGTATCCTGCATATTGTGAATGATGAGTGTCATGTGTCTGGATGGTGGACTCACTGACATATAATGAGCGAGGAGTGACTGAGGATCCTGCATATTGTGAATGATGAGTCGTGTCTCTGTATAATGGGATCATCTACATACAATGAGCGAGGAGTGACTGGGGATCCTGCATATTGTGAATGATGAGTCGTGTCTCTGTATAATGGGATCATCTACATACAATGAGCGAGGAGTGACTGGGGATTCTGCATATTGTGAATGATGAGTCGTGTCCCTGTATAATGGGATCACCTACATACAATGAGCGAGGAGTGACTGGGGATCCTGCATATTGTGAATGGTGAGTCGTGTCTCTGTATAATGGGATCATCTACATACAATGAGCGAGGAGTGACTGAGGATCCTGCATATTGTGAATGATGAGTCGTGTCTCTGTATAATGGGATCATCTACATACAATGAGCGAGGAGTGACTGAGGATCCTGCATATTGTGAATGATGAGTCGTGTCTCTGTATAATGGGATCATCTACATACAATGAGCGAGGAGTGACTGAGGATCCTGCATATTGTGAATGATGAGTCGTGTCTCTCTATAATGTGATCATCTACATACAATGAGCGAGGAGTGACTGAGGATCCTGCAGATTGTGAATGATGAGTCGTGTCTCTCTATAATGTGATCACCTACATACAATGAGCGAGGAGTGACTGAGGATCCTGCATATTGTGAATGATGAGTCGTGTGTCTGTATAATGGGATCATCTACATACAATGAGCGAGGAGTGACTGAGGATCCTGCATATTGTGAATGATGAGTCGTGTCTCTCTATAATGTGATCACCTACATACAATGAGCGAGGAGTGACTGAGGATCCTGCATATTGTGAATGATGAGTCGTGTGTCTGTATAATGGGATCATCTACATACAATGAGCGAGGAGTGACTGAGGATCCTGCATATTGTGAATGATGAGTCGTGTCTCTCTATAATGGGATCATCTACATACAATGAGCGAGGAGTGACTGAGGATCCTGCATATTGTGAATGATGAGTCGTGTCTCTGTATAATGGGATCATCTACATACAATGAGCGAGGAGTGACTGAGGATCCTGCATATTGTGAATGATGAGTCGTGTGTCTGTATAATGGGATCATCTACATACAATGAGCGAGGAGTGACTGAGGATCCTGCATATTGTGAATGATGAGTCGTGTCTCTCTATAATGTGATCACCTACATACAATGAGCGAGGAGTGACTGAGGATCCTGCATATTGTGAATGATGAGTCGTGTGTCTGTATAATGGGATCATCTACATACAATGAGCGAGGAGTGACTGAGGATCCTGCATATTGTGAATGATGAGTCGTGTCTCTCTATAATGGGATCATCTACATACAATGAGCGAGGAGTGACTGAGGATCCTGCATATTGTGAATGATGAGTCGTGTCTCTGTATAATGGGATCATCTACATACAATGAGCGAGGAGTGACTGAGGATCCTGCATATTGTGAATGATGAGTCGTGTGTCTGTATAATGGGATCATCTACATACAATGAGCGAGGAGTGACTGAGGATCCTGCATATTGTGAATGATGAGTCGTGTGTCTGTATAATGGGATCATCTACATACAATGAGCGAGGAGTGACTGGGGATCCTGCATATTGTGAATGATGAGTCGTGTCTCTCTATAATGTGATCATCTACATACAATGAGCGAGGAATGACTGAGGATCCTGCAGATTGTGAATGATGAGTCGTGTCTCTCTATAATGTGATCACCTACATACAATGAGCGAGGAGTGACTGAGGATCCTGCATATTGTGAATGATGAGTCGTGTGTCTGTATAATGGGATCATCTACATACAATGAGCGAGGAGTGACTGAGGATCCTGCATATTGTGAATGATGAGTCGTGTGTCTGTATAATGGGATCATCTACATACAATGAGCGAGGAGTGACTGAGGATCCTGCATATTGTGAATGATGAGTCGTGTCTCTGTATAATGGGATCATCTACATACAATGAGCGAGGAGTGACTGAGGATCCTGCATATTGTGAATGATGAGTCGTGTCTCTGTATAATGTGATCATCTACATACAATGAGCGAGGAGTGACTGGGGATCCTGCATATTGTGAATGATGAGTCGTGTCTCTGTATAATGGGATCATCTACATACAATGAGCGAGGAGTGACTGGGGATCCTGCATAATGTGAATGATGAGTCCTGTGTCTGTATAATGATATCATCTACATACAATGAGCGAGGAGTGACTGAGGATCCTGCATATTGTGAATGATGAGTCGTGTGTCTGTATAATGGGATCATCTACATACAATGAGCGAGGAGTGACTGAGGATCCTGCATATTGTGAATGATGAGTCGTGTCTCTGTATAATGGGAACATCTACATACAATGAGCGAGGAGTGACTGGGGATCCTGCATATTGTGAATGATGAGTCGTGTCTCTGTATAATGGGATCATCTACATACAATGAGCGAGGAGTGACTGGGGATCCTGCATATTGTGAATGATGAGTCGTGTCTGTATAATGGGATCATCTACATACAATGAGCGAGGAGTGACTGAGGATCCTGCATATTGTGAATGATGAGTCGTGTGTCTGTATAATGATATCATCTACATACAAAGAGCGAGGAGTGACTGAGGATCCTGCATATTGTGAATGATGAGTCGTGTCTCTGTATAATGATATCATCTCCATACAATGAGCGAGGAGTGACTGGGGATCCTGCATATTGTGAATGATGAGTCGTGTCTCTGTATAATGTGATCATCTACATACAATGAGCGAGGAGTGACTGGGAATCCTGCATATTGTGAATGATGAGTCGTGTCTCTGTATAATGATATCATCTCCATACAATGAGCGAGGAGTGAATGAGGATCCTGCATATTGTGAATGATGAGTCGTGTCTCTGTATAATGTGATCATCTACATACAATGAGCGAGGAGTGACTGGGGATCCTGCATATTGTGAATGATGAGTCGTGTCTCTGTATAATGATATCATCTCCATACAATGAGCGAGGAGTGAATGAGGATCCTGCATATTGTGAATGATGAGTCGTGTCTCTGTATAATGGGAACATCTACATACAATGAGCGAGGAGTGACTGGGGATCCTGCATATTGTGAATGATGAGTCGTGTCTCTGTATAATGGGATCATCTACATACAATGAGCGAGGAGTGACTGAGGATCCTGCATATTGTGAATGATGAGTCGTGTCTCTGTATAATGTGATCATCTACATACAATGAGCGAGGAGTGACTGGGGATCCTGCATATTGTGAATGATGAGTCATGTCTCTCTATAATGTGATCATCTACATACAATGAGCGAGGAGTGACTGAGGATCCTGCATATTGTGAATGATGAGTCGTGTCTCTGTATAATGATATCATCTACATACAATGAGCGAGGAGTGACTGGGGATCCTGCATATTGTGAATGATGAGCAGTGTCTGTATAATGGAATCATCTACATACAATGAGCGAGGAGTGACTGAGGATCCTGCATAATGTGAATGATGAGTCGTGTGTCTGTATAATGATATCATCTACATACAATGAGCGAGGAGTGACTGAGGATCCTGCATATTGTGAATGATGAGTCGTGTCTCTGTATAATGGGATCATCTACATACAATGAGCGAGGAGTGACTGAGGATCCTGCATATTGTGAATGATGAGTCGTGTCTCTGTATAATGGGAACATCTACATACAATGAGCGAGGAGTGACTGGGGATCCTGCATATTGTGAATGATGAGTCGTGTCTCTCTAAAATGTGATCATCTACATACAATGAGCGAGGAGTGACTGGGGATCCTGCATATTGTGAATGATGAGTCGTGTCTCTGTATAATGGGATCATCTACATACAATGAGCGAGGAGTGACTGGGGATCCTGCATAATGTGAATGATGAGTCGTGTCTCTGTATAATGATATCATCTACATACAATGAGCGAGGAGTGACTGAGGATCCTGCATATTGTGAATGATGAGTCGTGTCTCTGTATAATGAGATCATCTACATACAATGAGCGAGGAGTGACTGAGGATCCTGCATATTGTGAATGATGAGTCGTGTCTCTGTATAATGGGATCATCTACATACAATGAGCGAGGAGTGACTGAGGATCCTGCATATTGTGAATGATGAGTCGTGTCTCTGTATAATGGGAACATCTACATACAATGAGCGAGGAGTGACTGGGGATCCTGCATATTGTGAATGATGAGTCCTGTCTCTGTATAATGGGATCATCTACATACAATGAGCGAGGAGTGACTGGGGATCCTGCATATTGTGAATGATGAGTCGTGTGTCTGTATAATAGGATCATATACATACAATGAGCGAGGAGTGACTGAGGATCCTGCATAATGTGAATGATGAGTCGTGTCTCTGTATAATGGGATCATCTACATACAATGAGCGAGGAGTGACTGGGGATCCTGCATATTGTGAATGATGAGTCGTGTCTCTGTATAATGATATCATCTACATACAATGAGCGAGGAGTGACTGAGGATCCTGCATATTGTGAATGATGAGTCGTGTGTCTGTATAATGTGATCATCTACATACAATGAGCGAGGAGTGACTGAGGATCCTGCATATTGTGAATGATGAGTCGTGTGTCTGTATAATGGGATCATCTACATACAATGAGCGAGGAGTGACTGAGGATCCTGCATATTGTGAATGATGAGTGGTGTCCCTCTATAATGTGATCATCTCCATACAATGAGCGAGGAGTGACTGAGGATCCTGCATAATGTGAATGATGAGTCGTGTCTCTGTATAATGGGATCACCTACATACAATGAGCGAGGAGTGACTGGGGATCCTGCATATTGTGAATGATGAGTCGTGTCTCTGTATAATGGGATCATCTACATACAATGAGCGAGGAGTGACTGAGGATCCTGCATATTGTGAATGATGAGTCGTGTCTCTGTATAACGGGATCATCTCCATACAATGAGCGAGGAGTGAATGAGGATCCTGCATATTGTGAATGATGAGTCGTGTATCTGTATAATGGGAACATCTACATACAATGAGCGAGGAGTGACTGAGGATCCTGCATATTGTGAATGATGAGTCGTGTCTCTGTATAATGGGATCATCTACATACAATGAGCGAGGAGTGACTGAGGATCCTGCATATTGTGAATGATGAGCAGTGTCCCTGTATAATGGGATCATCTACATACAATGAGCGAGGAGTGACTGGGGATCCTGCATATTGTGAATGATGAGTCGTGTCTCTGTATAATGGGATCATCTACATACAATGAGCGAGGAGTGACTGGGGATCCTGCATATTGTGAATGATGAGTCGTCTCTGTATAATGGGATCATCTACATACAATGAGCGAGGAGTGACTGGGGATCCTGCATATTGTGAATGATGAGTCGTGTCTCTGTATAATGATATCATCTACATACAATGAGCGAGGAGTGACTGGGGATCCTGCATATTGTGAATGATGAGTCGTGTCTCTGTATAATGGAATCATCTACATACAATGAGCGAGGAGTGACTGAGGATCCTGCATATTGTGAATGATGAGTCGTGTGTCTGTATAATGGGATCATCTCCATACAATGAGCGAGGAGTGACTGAGGATCCTACATACTGTGAATGATGAGTCGTGTGTCTGTATAATGGGATCATCTACATACAATGAGCGAGGAGTGACTGAGGATTCTGCATAATGTGAATGATGAGTCGTGTCTCTGTATAATGTGATCATCTACATACAATGAGCGAGGAGTGACTGAGGATCCTGCATATTGTGAATGATGAGTCGTCTCTGTATAATGGGATCATCTACATACAATGAGCGAGGAGTGACTGAGGATCCTGCATATTGTGAATGATGAGTCGTGTCTCTGTATAATGATATCATCTACATACAATGAGCGAGGAGTGACTGAGGATCCTGCATATTGTGAATGATGAGTCGTGTCTCTGTATAATGGGATCATCTACATACAATGAGCGAGGAGTGACTGGGGATCCTGCATATTGTGAATGATGAGTCGTGTCTCTGTATAATGGGATCATCTACATACAATGAGCGAGGAGTGACTGAGGATCCTGCATATTGTGAATGATGAGTCGTGTCTCTCTATAATGGGATCATCTACATACAATGAGCGAGGAGTGACTGAGGATCCTGCATATTGTGAATGATGAGCAGTGTCTGTATAATGGGATCATCTACATACAATGAGCGAGGAGTGACTGAGGATCCTGCATATTGTGAATGATGAGTCGTGTCCCTGTATAATGGGATCATCTACATACAATGAGCGAGGAGTGACTGAGGATCCTGCATATTGTGAATGATGAGTCGTGTCTCTGTATAATGGGATCATCTACATACAATGAGCGAGGAGTGACTGAGGATCCTGCATATTGTGAACGATGAGTCGTGTCTCTCTATAATGGGATCATCTACATACAATGAGCGAGGAGTGACTGAGGATCCTGCATATTGTGAATGATGAGTCGTGTCTCTGTATAATGGGATCATCTACATACAATGAGCGAGGAGTGACTGGGGATCCTGCATATTGTGAATGATGAGTCGTGCCTCTGTATAATGGGATCATCTACATACAATGAGCGAGGAGTGACTGAGGATCCTGCATATTGTGAATGATGAGTCGTGTCTCTGTATAATGGGATCATCTACATACAATGAGCGAGGAGTGACTGGGGATCCTGCATATTGTGAATGATGAGTCGTGTGTCTGTATAATGGGATCACCTACATACAATGAGCGAGGAGTGACTGAGGATCCTGCATATTGTGAATGATGAGTCGTGTCTCTGTATAATGGGATCACCTACATACAATGAGCGAGGAGTGACTGGGGATCCTGCATATTGTGAATGATGAGTCGTGTGTCTGTATAATGGGATCACCTACATACAATGAGCGAGGAGTGACTGAGGATCCTGCATATTGTGAATGATGAGTCATGTCTCTCTATAATGTGATCATCTACATACAATGAGCGAGGAGTGACTGAGGATCCTGCATATTGTGAATGATGAGTCGTGTGTCTGTATAATGATATCATCTACATACAATGAGCGAGGAGTGACTGAGGATCCTGCATATTGTGAATGATGAGTCGTGTCCCTGTATAATGGGATCATCTACATACAATGAGCGAGGAGTGACTGAGGATCCTGCATATTGTGAATGATGAGTCGTGTCTCTGTATAATGGGATCATCTACATACAATGAGCGAGGAGTGACTGAGTATCCTGCATATTGTGAATGATGAGTGTCATGTGTCTGGATGGTGGACTCACTGACATATAATGAGCGAGGAGTGACTGAGGATCCTGCATATTGTGAATGATGAGTCGTGTCTCTGTATAATGGGATCATCTACATACAATGAGCGAGGAGTGACTGGGGATTCTGCATATTGTGAATGATGAGTCGTGTCCCTGTATAATGGGATCATCTACATACAATGAGCGAGGAGTGACTGAGGATCCTGCATATTGTGAATGATGAGTCGTGTCTCTGTATAATGGGATCATCTACATACAATGAGCGAGGAGTGACTGAGGATCCTGCATATTGTGAATGATGAGTCGTGTCTCTGTATAATGGGATCATCTACATACAATGAGCGAGGAGTGACTGAGGATCCTGCATATTGTGAATGATGAGTCGTGTCTCTGTATAATGGGATCATCTACATACAATGAGCGAGGAGTGACTGGGGATCCTGCATATTGTGAATGATGAGTCGTCTCTCTGTATAATGGGATCATCTACATACAATGAGCGAGGAGTGACTGAGGATCCTGCATATTGTGAATGATGAGTCGTGTGTCTGTATAATGGGATCATCTACATACAATGAGCGAGGAGTGACTGGGGATCCTGCATATTGTGAATGATGAGTCGTGTGTCTGTATAATGGGATCATCTACATACAATGAGCGAGGAGTGACTGAGGATTCTGTATATTGTGAATGATGAATGGTGTCTCTCTATAATGGGATCATCTACATACAATGAGCGAGGAGTGACTGGGGATCCTGCATATTGTGAATGATGAGTCGTGTCTCTGTATAATGGGATCATCTACATACAATGAGCGAGGAGTGACTGAGGATCCTGCATATTGTGAATGATGAGTCGTCTCTGTATAATGGGATCATCTACATACAATGAGCGAGGAGTGACTGGGGATCCTGCATATTGTGAATGATGAGTCGTGTCTCTGTATAATGGGATCACCTACATACAATGAGCGAGGAGTGACTGAGGATCCTGCATATTGTGAATGATGAGTCGTGTCTCTGTATAATGGGATCATCTACATACAATGAGCGAGGAGTGACTGAGTATCCTGCATATTGTGAATGATGAGTGTCATGTGTCTGGATGGTGGACTCACTGACATATAATGAGCGAGGAGTGACTGAGGATCCTGCATATTGTGAATGATGAGTCGTGTCTCTGTATAATGGGATCACCTACATACAATGAGCGAGGAGTGACTGAGGAATCTGCATATTGTGAATGATGAGTCGTGTCTCTGTATAATGGGATCATCTACATACAATGAGCGAGGAGTGACTGGGGATCCTGCATATTGTGAATGATGAGTCGTGTCTCTGTATAATGGGATCATCTACATACAATGAGCGAGGAGTGACTGGGGATTCTGCATATTGTGAATGATGAGTCGTGTCCCTGTATAATGGGATCATCTACATACAATGAGCGAGGAGTGACTGAGGATCCTGCATATTGTGAATGGTGAGTCGTGTCTCTGTATAATGGGATCATCTACATACAATGAGCGAGGAGTGACTGAGGATCCTGCATATTGTGAATGATGAGTCGTGTCTCTGTATAATGGGATCATCTACATACAATGAGCGAGGAGTGACTGAGGATCCTGCATATTGTGAATGATGAGTCGTGTCTCTGTATAATGGGATCATCTACATACAATGAGCGAGGAGTGACTGAGGATCCTGCATATTGTGAATGATGAGTCGTGTCTCTCTATAATGTGATCATCTACATACAATGAGCGAGGAGTGACTGAGGATCCTGCAGATTGTGAATGATGAGTCGTGTCTCTCTATAATGTGATCACCTACATACAATGAGCGAGGAGTGACTGAGGATCCTGCATATTGTGAATGATGAGTCGTGTGTCTGTATAATGGGATCATCTACATACAATGAGCGAGGAGTGACTGAGGATCCTGCATATTGTGAATGATGAGTCGTGTCTCTCTATAATGTGATCACCTACATACAATGAGCGAGGAGTGACTGAGGATCCTGCATATTGTGAATGATGAGTCGTGTGTCTGTATAATGGGATCATCTACATACAATGAGCGAGGAGTGACTGAGGATCCTGCATATTGTGAATGATGAGTCGTGTCTCTCTATAATGGGATCATCTACATACAATGAGCGAGGAGTGACTGAGGATCCTGCATATTGTGAATGATGAGTCGTGTCTCTGTATAATGGGATCATCTACATACAATGAGCGAGGAGTGACTGAGGATCCTGCATATTGTGAATGATGAGTCGTGTGTCTGTATAATGGGATCATCTACATACAATGAGCGAGGAGTGACTGAGGATCCTGCATATTGTGAATGATGAGTCGTGTCTCTCTATAATGTGATCACCTACATACAATGAGCGAGGAGTGACTGAGGATCCTGCATATTGTGAATGATGAGTCGTGTGTCTGTATAATGGGATCATCTACATACAATGAGCGAGGAGTGACTGAGGATCCTGCATATTGTGAATGATGAGTCGTGTCTCTCTATAATGGGATCATCTACATACAATGAGCGAGGAGTGACTGAGGATCCTGCATATTGTGAATGATGAGTCGTGTGTCTGTATAATGGGATCATCTACATACAATGAGCGAGGAGTGACTGGGGATCCTGCATATTGTGAATGATGAGTCGTGTCTCTCTATAATGTGATCATCTACATACAATGAGCGAGGAATGACTGAGGATCCTGCAGATTGTGAATGATGAGTCGTGTCTCTCTATAATGTGATCACCTACATACAATGAGCGAGGAGTGACTGAGGATCCTGCATATTGTGAATGATGAGTCGTGTGTCTGTATAATGGGATCATCTACATACAATGAGCGAGGAGTGACTGAGGATCCTGCATATTGTGAATGATGAGTCGTGTGTCTGTATAATGGGATCATCTACATACAATGAGCGAGGAGTGACTGAGGATCCTGCATATTGTGAATGATGAGTCGTGTCTCTGTATAATGGGATCATCTACATACAATGAGCGAGGAGTGACTGAGGATCCTGCATATTGTGAATGATGAGTCGTGTCTCTGTATAATGTGATCATCTACATACAATGAGCGAGGAGTGACTGGGGATCCTGCATATTGTGAATGATGAGTCGTGTCTCTGTATAATGGGATCATCTACATACAATGAGCGAGGAGTGACTGGGGATCCTGCATAATGTGAATGATGAGTCCTGTGTCTGTATAATGATATCATCTACATACAATGAGCGAGGAGTGACTGAGGATCCTGCATATTGTGAATGATGAGTCGTGTGTCTGTATAATGGGATCATCTACATACAATGAGCGAGGAGTGACTGAGGATCCTGCATATTGTGAATGATGAGTCGTGTCTCTGTATAATGGGAACATCTACATACAATGAGCGAGGAGTGACTGGGGATCCTGCATATTGTGAATGATGAGTCGTGTCTCTGTATAATGGGATCATCTACATACAATGAGCGAGGAGTGACTGGGGATCCTGCATATTGTGAATGATGAGTCGTGTCTCTGTATAATGGGATCATCTACATACAATGAGCGAGGAGTGACTGAGGATCCTGCATATTGTGAATGATGAGTCGTGTGTCTGTATAATGATATCATCTACATACAAAGAGCGAGGAGTGACTGAGGATCCTGCATATTGTGAATGATGAGTCGTGTCTCTGTATAATGATATCATCTCCATACAATGAGCGAGGAGTGACTGGGGATCCTGCATATTGTGAATGATGAGTCGTGTCTCTGTATAATGTGATCATCTACATACAATGAGCGAGGAGTGACTGGGAATCCTGCATATTGTGAATGATGAGTCGTGTCTCTGTATAATGATATCATCTCCATACAATGAGCGAGGAGTGAATGAGGATCCTGCATATTGTGAATGATGAGTCGTGTCTCTGTATAATGTGATCATCTACATACAATGAGCGAGGAGTGACTGGGGATCCTGCATATTGTGAATGATGAGTCGTGTCTCTGTATAATGATATCATCTCCATACAATGAGCGAGGAGTGAATGAGGATCCTGCATATTGTGAATGATGAGTCGTGTCTCTGTATAATGGGAACATCTACATACAATGAGCGAGGAGTGACTGGGGATCCTGCATATTGTGAATGATGAGTCGTGTCTCTGTATAATGTGATCATCTACATACAATGAGCGAGGAGTGACTGGGGATCCTGCATATTGTGAATGATGAGTCATGTCTCTCTATAATGTGATCATCTACATACAATGAGCGAGGAGTGACTGAGGATCCTGCATATTGTGAATGATGAGTCGTGTCTCTGTATAATGATATCATCTACATACAATGAGCGAGGAGTGACTGGGGATCCTGCATATTGTGAATGATGAGCAGTGTCTGTATAATGGAATCATCTACATACAATGAGCGAGGAGTGACTGAGGATCCTGCATAATGTGAATGATGAGTCGTGTGTCTGTATAATGATATCATCTACATACAATGAGCGAGGAGTGACTGAGGATCCTGCATATTGTGAATGATGAGTCGTGTCTCTGTATAATGGGATCATCTACATACAATGAGCGAGGAGTGACTGAGGATCCTGCATATTGTGAATGATGAGTCGTGTCTCTGTATAATGGGAACATCTACATACAATGAGCGAGGAGTGACTGGGGATCCTGCATATTGTGAATGATGAGTCGTGTCTCTGTATAATGGGATCATCTACATACAATGAGCGAGGAGTGACTGGGGATCCTGCATAATGTGAATGATGAGTCGTGTCTCTGTATAATGATATCATCTACATACAATGAGCGAGGAGTGACTGAGGATCCTGCATATTGTGAATGATGAGTCGTGTCTCTGTATAATGAGATCATCTACATACAATGAGCGAGGAGTGACTGAGGATCCTGCATATTGTGAATGATGAGTCGTGTCTCTGTATAATGGGATCATCTACATACAATGAGCGAGGAGTGACTGAGGATCCTGCATATTGTGAATGATGAGTCGTGTCTCTGTATAATGGGAACATCTACATACAATGAGCGAGGAGTGACTGGGGATCCTGCATATTGTGAATGATGAGTCGTGTCTCTGTATAATGGGATCATCTACATACAATGAGCGAGGAGTGACTGGGGATCCTGCATATTGTGAATGATGAGTCGTGTCTCTGTATAATGGGATCATCTACATACAATGAGCGAGGAGTGACTGAGGATCCTGCATATTGTGAATGATGAGCAGTGTCTGTATAATGGGATCATCTACATACAATGAGCGAGGAGTGACTGAGGATCCTGCATATTGTGAATGATGAGTCGTGTGTCTGTATAATGTGATCATCTACATACAATGAGCGAGGAGTGACTGGGGATCCTGCATATTGTGAATGATGAGTCGTGTCTCTGTATAATGGGATCATCTACATACAATGAGCGAGGAGTGACTGAGGATCCTGCATATTGTGAATGATGAGTCGTGTCTCTCTATAATGGGATCATCTACATACAATGAGCGAGGAGTGACTGAGGATCCTGCATATTGTGAATGATGAGTCGTGTCTCTGTATAATGGAATCATCTACATACAATGAGCGAGGAGTGACTGAAGATCCTGCATATTGTGAATGATGAGTCGTGTGTCTGTATAATGGGATCATCTACATACAATGAGCGAGGAGTGACTGAGGATCCTGCATATTGTGAATGATGAGTCGTGTCCCTGTATAATGGGATCATCTACATACAATGAGCGAGGAGTGACTGAGGATCCTGCATATTGTGAACGATGAGTCGTGTCTCTGTATAATGGGATCATCTACATACAATGAGCGAGGAGTGACTGAGGATCCTGCATATTGTGAATGATGAGTCGTGTCTCTCTATAATGGGATCATCTACATACAATGAGCGAGGAGTGACTGAGGATCCTGCATATTGTGAATGATGAGTCGTGTCTCTCTAAAATGTGATCATCTACATACAATGAGCGAGGAGTGACTGAGGATCCTGCATATTGTGAATGATGAGTCCTGTCTCTGTATAATGGGATCATCTACATACAATGAGCGAGGAGTGACTGGGGATCCTGCATATTGTGAATGATGAGTCGTGTGTCTGTATAATAGGATCATATACATACAATGAGCGAGGAGTGACTGAGGATCCTGCATAATGTGAATGATGAGTCGTGTCTCTGTATAATGGGATCATCTACATACAATGAGCGAGGAGTGACTGGGGATCCTGCATATTGTGAATGATGAGTCGTGTCTCTGTATAATGATATCATCTACATACAATGAGCGAGGAGTGACTGAGGATCCTGCATATTGTGAATGATGAGTCGTGTGTCTGTATAATGTGATCATCTACATACAATGAGCGAGGAGTGACTGAGGATCCTGCATATTGTGAATGATGAGTCGTGTGTCTGTATAATGGGATCATCTACATACAATGAGCGAGGAGTGACTGAGGATCCTGCATATTGTGAATGATGAGTGGTGTCCCTCTATAATGTGATCATCTCCATACAATGAGCGAGGAGTGACTGAGGATCCTGCATAATGTGAATGATGAGTCGTGTCTCTGTATAATGGGATCACCTACATACAATGAGCGAGGAGTGACTGGGGATCCTGCATATTGTGAATGATGAGTCGTGTCTCTGTATAATGGGATCATCTACATACAATGAGTGAGGAGTGACTGAGGATCCTGCATATTGTGAATGATGAGTCGTGTCTCTGTATAACGGGATCATCTCCATACAATGAGCGAGGAGTGACTGAGGATCCTGCATATTGTGAATGATGAGTCGTGTATCTGTATAATGGGAACATCTACATACAATGAGCGAGGAGTGACTGAGGATCCTGCATATTGTGAATGATGAGTCGTGTCTCTGTATAATGGGATCATCTACATACAATGAGCGAGGAGTGACTGAGGATCCTGCATATTGTGAATGATGAGCAGTGTCCCTGTATAATGGGATCATCTACATACAATGAGCGAGGAGTGACTGGGGATCCTGCATATTGTGAATGATGAGTCGTGTCTCTGTATAATGGGATCATCTACATACAATGAGCGAGGAGTGACTGGGGATCCTGCATATTGTGAATGATGAGTCGTCTCTGTATAATGGGATCATCTACATACAATGAGCGAGGAGTGACTGGGGATCCTGCATATTGTGAATGATGAGCAGTGTCCCTGTATAATGGGATCATCTACATACAATGAGCGAGGAGTGACTGGGGATCCTGCATATTGTGAATGATGAGTCGTGTCTCTGTATAATGGGATCATCTACATACAATGAGCGAGGAGTGACTGGGGATCCTGCATATTGTGAATGATGAGTCGTCTCTGTATAATGGGATCATCTACATACAATGAGCGAGGAGTGACTGGGGATCCTGCATATTGTGAATGATGAGTCGTGTCTCTGTATAATGATATCATCTACATACAATGAGCGAGGAGTGACTGGGGATCCTGCATATTGTGAATGATGAGTCGTGTCTCTGTATAATGGAATCATCTACATACAATGAGCGAGGAGTGACTGAGGATCCTGCATATTGTGAATGATGAGTCGTGTGTCTGTATAATGGGATCATCTCCATACAATGAGCGAGGAGTGACTGAGGATCCTACATACTGTGAATGATGAGTCGTGTGTCTGTATAATGGGATCATCTACATACAATGAGCGAGGAGTGACTGAGGATTCTGCATAATGTGAATGATGAGTCGTGTCTCTGTATAATGTGATCATCTACATACAATGAGCGAGGAGTGACTGAGGATCCTGCATATTGTGAATGATGAGTCGTCTCTGTATAATGGGATCATCTACATACAATGAGCGAGGAGTGACTGAGGATCCTGCATATTGTGAATGATGAGTCGTGTCTCTGTATAATGATATCATCTACATACAATGAGCGAGGAGTGACTGAGGATCCTGCATATTGTGAATGATGAGTCGTGTCTCTGTATAATGGGATCATCTACATACAATGAGCGAGGAGTGACTGGGGATCCTGCATATTGTGAATGATGAGTCGTGTCTCTGTATAATGGGATCATCTACATACAATGAGCGAGGAGTGACTGAGGATCCTGCATATTGTGAATGATGAGTCGTGTCTCTCTATAATGGGATCATCTACATACAATGAGCGAGGAGTGACTGAGGATCCTGCATATTGTGAATGATGAGCAGTGTCTGTATAATGGGATCATCTACATACAATGAGCGAGGAGTGACTGAGGATCCTGCATATTGTGAATGATGAGTCGTGTCCCTGTATAATGGGATCATCTACATACAATGAGCGAGGAGTGACTGAGGATCCTGCATATTGTGAATGATGAGTCGTGTCTCTGTATAATGGGATCATCTACATACAATGAGCGAGGAGTGACTGAGGATCCTGCATATTGTGAACGATGAGTCGTGTCTCTCTATAATGGGATCATCTACATACAATGAGCGAGGAGTGACTGAGGATCCTGCATACTGTGAATGATGAGTCGTGTCTCTCTATAATGGGATCATCTACATATAATGAGCGAGGAGTGACTGAGGATCCTGCATATTGTGAATGATGAGTCGTGTCTCTGTATAATGGGATCATCTACATACAATGAGCGAGGAGTGACTGGGGATCCTGCATATTGTGAATGATGAGTCGTGCCTCTGTATAATGGGATCATCTACATACAATGAGCGAGGAGTGACTGAGGATCCTGCATATTGTGAATGATGAGTCGTGTCTCTGTATAATGGGATCATCTACATACAATGAGCGAGGAGTGACTGGGGATCCTGCATATTGTGAATGATGAGTCGTGTGTCTGTATAATGGGATCACCTACATACAATGAGCGAGGAGTGACTGAGGATCCTGCATATTGTGAATGATGAGTCGTGTCTCTGTATAATGGGATCACCTACATACAATGAGCGAGGAGTGACTGGGGATCCTGCATATTGTGAATGATGAGTCGTGTGTCTGTATAATGGGATCACCTACATACAATGAGCGAGGAGTGACTGAGGATCCTGCATATTGTGAATGATGAGTCATGTCTCTCTATAATGTGATCATCTACATACAATGAGCGAGGAGTGACTGAGGATCCTGCATATTGTGAATGATGAGTCGTGTGTCTGTATAATGATATCATCTACATACAATGAGCGAGGAGTGACTGAGGATCCTGCATATTGTGAATGATGAGTCGTGTCCCTGTATAATGGGATCATCTACATACAATGAGCGAGGAGTGACTGAGGATCCTGCATATTGTGAATGATGAGTCGTGTCTCTGTATAATGGGATCATCTACATACAATGAGCGAGGAGTGACTGAGTATCCTGCATATTGTGAATGATGAGTGTCATGTGTCTGGATGGTGGACTCACTGACATATAATGAGCGAGGAGTGACTGAGGATCCTGCATATTGTGAATGATGAGTCGTGTCTCTGTATAATGGGATCATCTACATACAATGAGCGAGGAGTGACTGGGGATTCTGCATATTGTGAATGATGAGTCGTGTCCCTGTATAATGTGATCATCTACATACAATGAGCGAGGAGTGACTGAGGATCCTGCATATTGTGAATGATGAGTCGTGTCTCTGTATAATGGGATCATCTACATACAATGAGCGAGGAGTGACTGAGGATCCTGCATATTGTGAATGATGAGTCGTGTCTCTGTATAATGGGATCATCTACATACAATGAGCGAGGAGTGACTGAGGATCCTGCATATTGTGAATGATGAGTCGTGTCTCTGTATAATGGGATCATCTACATACAATGAGCGAGGAGTGACTGGGGATCCTGCATATTGTGAATGATGAGTCGTCTCTCTGTATAATGGGATCATCTACATACAATGAGCGAGGAGTGACTGAGGATCCTGCATATTGTGAATGATGAGTCGTGTGTCTGTATAATGGGATCATCTACATACAATGAGCGAGGAGTGACTGAGGATTCTGTATATTGTGAATGATGAATGGTGTCTCTCTATAATGGGATCATCTACATACAATGAGCGAGGAGTGACTGGGGATCCTGCATATTGTGAATGATGAGTCGTGTCTCTGTATAATGGGATCATCTACATACAATGAGCGAGGAGTGACTGAGGATCCTGCATATTGTGAATGATGAGTCGTCTCTGTATAATGGGATCATCTACATACAATGAGCGAGGAGTGACTGGGGATCCTGCATATTGTGAATGATGAGTCGTGTCTCTGTATAATGGGATCACCTACATACAATGAGCGAGGAGTGACTGAGGATCCTGCATATTGTGAATGATGAGTCGTGTCTCTGTATAATGGGATCATCTACATACAATGAGCGAGGAGTGACTGAGTATCCTGCATATTGTGAATGATGAGTGTCATGTGTCTGGATGGTGGACTCACTGACATATAATGAGCGAGGAGTGACTGAGGATCCTGCATATTGTGAATGATGAGTCGTGTCTCTGTATAATGGGATCACCTACATACAATGAGCGAGGAGTGACTGAGGAATCTGCATATTGTGAATGATGAGTCGTGTCTCTGTATAATGGGATCATCTACATACAATGAGCGAGGAGTGACTGGGGATCCTGCATATTGTGAATGATGAGTCGTGTCTCTGTATAATGGGATCATCTACATACAATGAGCGAGGAGTGACTGGGGATTCTGCATATTGTGAATGATGAGTCGTGTCCCTGTATAATGGGATCATCTACATACAATGAGCGAGGAGTGACTGAGGATCCTGCATATTGTGAATGGTGAGTCGTGTCTCTGTATAATGGGATCATCTACATACAATGAGCGAGGAGTGACTGAGGATCCTGCATATTGTGAATGATGAGTCGTGTCTCTGTATAATGGGATCATCTACATACAATGAGCGAGGAGTGACTGAGGATCCTGCATATTGTGAATGATGAGTCGTGTCTCTGTATAATGGGATCATCTACATACAATGAGCGAGGAGTGACTGAGGATCCTGCATATTGTGAATGATGAGTCGTGTCTCTGTATAATGGGATCACCTACATACAATGAGCGAGGAGTGACTGAGGATCCTGCATATTGTGAATGATGAGCAGTGTCTGTATAATGGGATCACCTACATACAATGAGCGAGGAGTGACTGGGGATCCTGCATATTGTGAATGATGAGTCGTCTCTCTGTATAATGGGATCATCTACATACAATGAGCGAGGAGTGACTGGGGATCCTGCATATTGTGAATGATGAGTCGTGTCTCTGTATAATGGGATCACCTACATACAATGAGCGAGGAGTGACTGGGGATCCTGCATATTGTGAATGATGAGTCGTGTCTCTGTATAATGGGATCATCTACATACAATGAGCGAGGAGTGACTGAGGATCCTGCATATTGTGAATGATGAGTCGTGTCTCTGTATAATGGGATCATCTCTATACAATGAGCGAGGAGTGACTGAGGATCCTGCATATTGTGAATGATGAGTCGTGTCTCTGTATAACGGGATCAAATACATACAATGAGCGAGGAGTGACTGGGGATCCTGCATATTGTGAATGATGAGTCGTCTCTCTGTATAATGGGATCACCTACATACAATGAGCGAGGAGTGACTGAGGATCCTGCATATTGTGAATGATGAGTCGTGTCTCTGTATAATGGGATCATATACATACAATGAGCGAGGAGTGACTGGGGATCCTGCATATTGTGAATGATGAGTCGTCTCTCTGTATAATGGGATCATCTACATACAATGAGCGAGGAGTGACTGGGGATCCTGCATATTGTGAATGATGAGTCGTGTCTCTGTATAATGAGATCACCTACATACAATGAGCGAGGAGTGACTGGGGATCCTGCATATTGTGAATGATGAGTCGTGTCTCTGTATAATGGGATCATCTACATACAATGAGCGAGGAGTGACTGAGGATCCTGCATATTGTGAATGATGAGTCGTGTCTCTGTATAATGGGATCATCTCTATACAATGAGCGAGGAGTGACTGAGGATCCTGCATATTGTGAATGATGAGTCGTGTCTCTGTATAACGGGATCAAATACATACAATGAGCGAGGAGTGACTGGGGATCCTGCATATTGTGAATGATGAGTCGTCTCTCTGTATAATGGGATCACCTACATACAATGAGCGAGGAGTGACTGGGGATCCTGCATATTGTGAATGATGAGTCGTGTCTCTGTATAATGGGATCATCTACATACAATGAGCGAGGAGTGACTGAGGATCCTGCATATTGTGAATGATGAGTCGTGTCTCTCTATAATGGGATCATCTACATACAATGAGCGAGGAGTGACTGAGGATCCTGCATATTGTGAATGATGAGTCGTGTCTCTGTATAATGGGATCATCTACATACAATGAGCGAGGAGTGACTGAGGATCCTGCATATTGTGAATGATGAGTCGTGTCTCTGTATAATGGGATCATCTACATACAATGAGCGAGGAGTGACTGAGGATCCTGCATATTGTGAATGATGAGTCGTGTCTCTCTATAATGGGATCATCTACATACAATGAGCGAGGAGTGACTGAGGATCCTGCATATTGTGAATGATGAGTCGTGCTCTGTATAATGGGATCATCTACATACAATGAGCGAGGAGTGACTGAGGATCCTGCATATTGTGAATGATGAGTCGTGTCTCTGTATAATGGGATCATCTACATACAATGAGCGAGGAGTGACTGAGGATCCTGCATATTGTGAATGATGAGTCGTGTCTCTGTATAATGGGATCATCTACTTACAATGAGCGAGGAGTGACTGAGGATCCTGCATATTGTGAATGATGAGTCGTGTCTCTCTATAATGGGATCATCTACATACAATGAGCGAGGAGTGACTGAGGATCCTGCATATTGTGAATGATGAGTCGTGTCTCTGTATAATGGGATCATCTACATACAATGAGCGAGGAGTGACTGAGGATCCTGCATATTGTGAATGATGAGTCGTGTCTCTGTATAATGGGATCATCTACATACAATGAGCGAGGAGTGACTGGGGATCCTGCATATTGTGAATGATGAGTCGTGTGTCTGTATAATGGGATCATCTACATACAATGAGCGAGGAGTGACTGAGGATCCTGCATATTGTGAATGATGAGTCGTGTGTCTGTATAATGGGATCACCTACATACAATGAGCGAGGAGTGACTGAGGATCCTGCATATTGTGAATGATGAGTCGTGTCTCTGTATAACGGGATCAAATACATACAATGAGCGAGGAGTGACTGAGGATCCTGCATATTGTGAATGATGAGTCATGTCTCTGTATAATGGACTCACTGACATATAATGAGCGAGGAGTGACTGAGGATTCTGCATATTGTGAATGATGAGTCGTGTCTGTATAATGGGATCATCTACATACAATGAGCGAGGAGTGACTGGGGATCCTGCATATTGTGAATGATGAGTCGTTTGTCTGTATAATGGGATCATCTACATACAATGAGCGAGGAGTGACTGAGGATCCTGCATATTGTGAATGATGAGCAGTGTCTGTATAATGGGATCATCTACATACAATGAGCGAGGAGTGACTGGGGATCCTGCATATTGTGAATGATGAGTCGTGTGTCTGTATAATGGGATCACCTACATACAATGAGCGAGGAGTGACTGGGGATCCTGCATATTGTGAATGATGAGCCGTGTCTCTGTATAATGGGATCATCTACATACAATGAGCGAGGAGTGACTGGGGATCCTGCATATTGTGAATGATGAGTCGTGTCTCTGTATAATGTGATCATCTACATACAATGAGCGAGGAGTGACTGGGGATCCTGCATATTGTGAATGATGAGTCGTGTGTCTGTATAATGGGATCACCTACATACAATGAGCGAGGAGTGACTGAGGATCCTGCATAATGTGAATGATGAGTCGTGTCTCTGTATAATGGGATCACCTACATACAATGAGCGAGGAGTGACTGGGGATCCTGCATATTGTGAATGATGAGTCGTGTCTCTGTATAATGGGATCATCTACATACAATGAGCGAGGAGTGACTGGGGATTCTGCATATTGTGAATGATGAGTCATGTCTCTCTATAATGTGATCATCTACATACAATGAGCGAGGAGTGACTGAGGATCCTGCATATTGTGAATGATGAGTCGTGTCCCTGTATAATGGGATCATCTACATACAATGAGCGAGGAGTGACTGAGGATCCTGCATATTGTGAATGATGAGTCGTGTCTCTGTATAATGGGATCATCTACATACAATGAGCGAGGAGTGACTGAGTATCCTGCATATTGTGAATGATGAGTGTCATGTGTCTGGATGGTGGACTCACTGACATATAATGAGCGAGGAGTGACTGAGGATCCTGCATATTGTGAATGATGAGTCGTGTCTCTGTATAATGGGATCACCTACATACAATGAGCGAGGAGTGACTGAGGAATCTGCATATTGTGAATGATGAGTCGTGTCTCTGTATAATGGGATCATCTACATACAATGAGCGAGGAGTGACTGGGGATCCTGCATATTGTGAATGATGAGTCGTGTCTGTATAATGGGATCATCTACATACAATGAGCGAGGAGTGACTGGGGATCCTGCATATTGTGAATGATGAGTCGTGTCCCTGTATAATGGGATCATCTACATACAATGAGCGAGGAGTGACTGAGTATCCTGCAAATTGTGAATGATGAGTCGTGTGTCTGTATAATGGGATCATCTACATACAATGAGCGAGGAGTGACTGAGGATCCTGCATAATGTGAATGATGAGTCGTGTCTCTGTATAATGGGATCATCTACATACAATGAGCAAGGAGTGACTGAGGATCCTGCATATTGTGAATGATGAGTCGTGTCCCTGTATAATGGGATCATCTACATACAATGAGCGAGGAGTAACTGAGGATCCTGCATAATGTGAATGATGAGTCGTGTCTCTGTATAATGGGATCACCTACATACAATGAGCGAGGAGTGACTGGGGATCCTGCATATTGTGAATGATGAGTCGTGTCTCTGTATAATGGGATCATCTACATACAATGAGCGAGGAGTGACTGGGGATCCTGCATATTGTGAATGATGAGTCGTGTGTCTGTATAATGGGATCATCTACATACAATGAGCGAGGAGTGACTGAGGATCCTGCATATTGTGAATGATGAGTCGTGTGTCTGTATAATGGGATCACCTACATACAATGAGCGAGGAGTGACTGAGGATCCTGCATATTGTGAATGATGAGTCGTGTCTCTGTATAACGGGATCAAATACATACAATGAGCGAGGAGTGACTGAGGATCCTGCATATTGTGAATGATGAGTCATGTCTCTGTATAATGGACTCACTGACATATAATGAGCGAGGAGTGACTGAGGATTCTGCATATTGTGAATGATGAGTCGTGTCTGTATAATGGGATCATCTACATACAATGAGCGAGGAGTGACTGGGGATCCTGCATATTGTGAATGATGAGTCGTTTGTCTGTATAATGGGATCATCTACATACAATGAGCGAGGAGTGACTGAGGATCCTGCATATTGTGAATGATGAGCAGTGTCTGTATAATGGGATCATCTACATACAATGAGCGAGGAGTGACTGGGGATCCTGCATATTGTGAATGATGAGTCGTGTGTCTGTATAATGGGATCACCTACATACAATGAGCGAGGAGTGACTGGGGATCCTGCATATTGTGAATGATGAGCCGTGTCTCTGTATAATGGGATCATCTACATACAATGAGCGAGGAGTGACTGGGGATCCTGCATATTGTGAATGATGAGTCGTGTCTCTGTATAATGTGATCATCTACATACAATGAGCGAGGAGTGACTGGGGATCCTGCATATTGTGAATGATGAGTCGTGTGTCTGTATAATGGGATCACCTACATACAATGAGCGAGGAGTGACTGAGGATCCTGCATAATGTGAATGATGAGTCGTGTCTCTGTATAATGGGATCACCTACATACAATGAGCGAGGAGTGACTGGGGATCCTGCATATTGTGAATGATGAGTCGTGTCTCTGTATAATGGGATCATCTACATACAATGAGCGAGGAGTGACTGGGGATTCTGCATATTGTGAATGATGAGTCATGTCTCTCTATAATGTGATCATCTACATACAATGAGCGAGGAGTGACTGAGGATCCTGCATATTGTGAATGATGAGTCGTGTCCCTGTATAATGGGATCATCTACATACAATGAGCGAGGAGTGACTGAGGATCCTGCATATTGTGAATGATGAGTCGTGTCTCTGTATAATGGGATCATCTACATACAATGAGCGAGGAGTGACTGAGTATCCTGCATATTGTGAATGATGAGTGTCATGTGTCTGGATGGTGGACTCACTGACATATAATGAGCGAGGAGTGACTGAGGATCCTGCATATTGTGAATGATGAGTCGTGTCTCTGTATAATGGGATCACCTACATACAATGAGCGAGGAGTGACTGAGGAATCTGCATATTGTGAATGATGAGTCGTGTCTCTGTATAATGGGATCATCTACATACAATGAGCGAGGAGTGACTGGGGATCCTGCATATTGTGAATGATGAGTCGTGTCTGTATAATGGGATCATCTACATACAATGAGCGAGGAGTGACTGGGGATCCTGCATATTGTGAATGATGAGTCGTGTCCCTGTATAATGGGATCATCTACATACAATGAGCGAGGAGTGACTGAGTATCCTGCAAATTGTGAATGATGAGTCGTGTGTCTGTATAATGGGATCATCTACATACAATGAGCGAGGAGTGACTGAGGATCCTGCATAATGTGAATGATGAGTCGTGTCTCTGTATAATGGGATCATCTACATACAATGAGCAAGGAGTGACTGAGGATCCTGCATATTGTGAATGATGAGTCGTGTCCCTGTATAATGGGATCATCTACATACAATGAGCGAGGAGTAACTGAGGATCCTGCATAATGTGAATGATGAGTCGTGTCTCTGTATAATGGGATCACCTACATACAATGAGCGAGGAGTGACTGGGGATCCTGCATATTGTGAATGATGAGTCGTGTGTCTGTATAATGGGATCATCTACATACAATGAGCGAGGAGTGACTGAGGATCCTGCATAATGTGAATGATGAGTCGTGTCTCTGTATAATGGGATCACCTACATACAATGAGCGAGGAGTGACTGAGGATCCTGCATATTGTGAATGATGAGTCGTGTCCCTGTATAATGGGATCATCTACATACAATGAGCGAGGAGTGACTGAGGATCCTGCATAATGTGAATGATGAGTCGTGTCTCTGTATAATGGGATCATCTACATACAATGAGCGAGGAGTGACTGAGGATCCTGCATATTGTGAATGATGAGTCGTGTCTCTGTATAATGGGATCATCTACATACAATGAGCGAGGAGTGACTGAGGATCCTGCATAATGTGAATGATGAGTCGTGTCCCTGTATAATGGGATCATCTACATACAATGAGCGAGGAGTGACTGAGGATCCTGCATATTGTGAATGATGAGTCGTGTCTCTGTATAATGGGATCACCTACATACAATGAACGAGGAGTGACTGAGGATCCTGCATATTGTGAATGATGAGTCGTGTCCCTGTATAATGGGATCATCTACATACAATGAGCGAGGAGTGACTGAGGATCCTGCATATTGTGAATGATGAGTCGTGTCTCTGTATAATGGGATCATCTACATACAATGAGCGAGGAGTGACTGGGGATCCTGCATATTGTGAATGATGAGTCGTGTGTCTGTATAATGGGATCACCTACATACAATGAGCGAGGAGTGACTGAGGATCCTGCATATTGTGAATGATGAGCAGTGTCTGTATAATGGGATCATCTACATACAATGAGCGAGGAGTGACTGGGGATCCTGCATATTGTGAATGATGAGTCGTGTGTCTGTATAATGGGATCACCTACATACAATGAGCGAGGAGTGACTGAGGATCCTGCATAATGTGAATGATGAGTCGTGTCTCTGTATAATGGGATCACCTACATACAATGAGCGAGGAGTGACTGGGGATCCTGCATATTGTGAATGATGAGTCGTGTCTCTGTATAATGGGATCATCTACATACAATGAGCGAGGAGTGACTGAGGATCCTGCATAATGTGAATGATGAGTCGTGTGTCTGTATAATGGGATCACCTACATACAATGAGCGAGGAGTGACTGAGGATCCTGCATAATGTGAATGATGAGTCGTGTCTCTGTATAATGTGATCATCTACATACAATGAGCGAGGAGTGACTGGGGATCCTGCATATTGTGAATGATGAGTCGTGTGTCTGTATAATGGGATCACCTACATACAATGAGCGAGGAGTGACTGAGGATCCTGCATAATGTGAATGATGAGTCGTGTCTCTGTATAATGGGATCACCTACATACAATGAGCGAGGAGTGACTGGGGATCCTGCATATTGTGAATGATGAGTCGTGTCTCTGTATAATGGGATCATCTACATACAATGAGCGAGGAGTGACTGGGGATTCTGCATATTGTGAATGATGAGTCATGTCTCTCTATAATGTGATCATCTACATACAATGAGCGAGGAGTGACTGAGGATCCTGCATATTGTGAATGATGAGTCGTGTCCCTGTATAATGGGATCATCTACATACAATGAGCGAGGAGTGACTGAGGATCCTGCATATTGTGAATGATGAGTCGTGTCCCTGTATAATGGGATCATCTACATACAATGAGCGAGGAGTGACTGAGGATCCTGCATATTGTGAATGATGAGTCGTGTCTCTGTATAATGGGATCATCTACATACAATGAGCGAGGAGTGACTGAGTATCCTGCATATTGTGAATGATGAGTGTCATGTGTCTGGATGGTGGACTCACTGACATATAATGAGCGAGGAGTGACTGAGGATCCTGCATATTGTGAATGATGAGTCGTGTCTCTGTATAATGGGATCACCTACATACAATGAGCGAGGAGTGACTGAGGAATCTGCATATTGTGAATGATGAGTCGTGTGTCTGTATAACGGGATCATCTACATACAATGAGCGAGGAGTGACTGGGGATCCTGCATATTGTGAATGATGAGTCGTGTCTCTGTATAATGGGATCATCTACATACAATGAGCGAGGAGTGACTGAGGATCCTGCATATTGTGAATGATGAGTCGTGTCTCTGTATAATAGGATCATATACATACAATGAGCGAGGAGTGACTGGGGATCCTGCATATTGTGAATGATGAGTCGTGTCTCTGTATAATGGGATCATCTACATACAATGAGCGAGGAGTGACTGGGGATTCTGCATATTGTGAATGATGAGTCGTGTCCCTGTATAATGGGATCATCTACATACAATGAGCGAGGAGTGACTGAGGATCCTGCATATTGTGAATGATGAGTCGTGTCTCTGTATAATGGGATCATCTACATACAATGAGCGAGGAGTGACTGAGGATCCTGCATATTGTGAATGATGAGTCGTGTCTCTGTATAATGGGATCATCTACATACAATGAGCGAGGAGTGACTGAGGATCCTGCATATTGTGAATGATGAGTCGTGTCTCTGTATAATGGGATCATCTACATACAATGAGCGAGGAGTGACTGAGGATCCTGCATATTGTGAATGATGAGTCGTGTCTCTGTATAATGGGATCATCTACATACAATGAGCGAGGAGTGACTGAGGATCCTGCATATTGTGAATGATGAGTCGTGTCTCTGTATAATGGGATCATCTACATACAATGAGCGAGGAGTGACTGGGGATCCTGCATATTGTGAATGATGAGTCGTGTCTCTGTATAACGGGATCAAATACATACAATGAGCGAGGAGTGACTGAGGATCCTGCATATTGTGAATGATGAGTCATGTCTCTGTATAATGGACTCACTGACATATAATGAGCGAGGAGTGACTGAGGATTCTGCATATTGTGAATGATGAGTCGTGTCTGTATAATGGGATCATCTACATACAATGAGCGAGGAGTGACTGGGGATCCTGCATATTGTGAATGATGAGTCGTTTGTCTGTATAATGGGATCATCTACATACAATGAGCGAGGAGTGACTGAGGATCCTGCATAATGTGAATGATGAGTCGTGTCTCTGTATAATGGGATCATCTACATACAATGAGCGAGGAGTGACTGAGTATCCTGCAAATTGTGAATGATGAGTCGTGTGTCTGTATAATGGGATCATCTACATACAATGAGCGAGGAGTGACTGAGGATCCTGCATATTGTGAATGATGAGTCGTGTGTCTGTATAATGGGATCATCTACATACAATGAGCGAGGAGTGACTGAGGATCCTGCATATTGTGAATGATGAGTCGTGTCTCTGTATAATGGGATCATCTACATACAATGAGCGAGGAGTGACTGGGGATCCTGCATAATGTGAATGATGAGTCCTGTGTCTGTATAATGATATCATCTACATACAATGAGCGAGGAGTGACTGAGGATCCTGCATATTGTGAATGATGAGTCGTGTGTCTGTATAATGGGATCATCTACATACAATGAGCGAGGAGTGACTGAGGATCCTGCATATTGTGAATGATGAGTCGTGTCTCTGTATAATGGGAACATCTACATACAATGAGCGAGGAGTGACTGGGGATCCTGCATATTGTGAATGATGAGTCGTGTCTCTGTATAATGGGATCATCTACATACAATGAGCGAGGAGTGACTGGGGATCCTGCATATTGTGAATGATGAGTCGTGTCTCTGTATAATGATATCATCTCCATACAATGAGCGAGGAGTGAATGAGGATCCTGCATATTGTGAATGATGAGTCGTGTCTCTGTATAATGTGATCATCTACATACAATGAGCGAGGAGTGACTGGGGATCCTGCATATTGTGAATGATGAGTCGTGTCTCTGTATAATGATATCATCTCCATACAATGAGCGAGGAGTGAATGAGGATCCTGCATATTGTGAATGATGAGTCGTGTCTCTGTATAATGGGAACATCTACATACAATGAGCGAGGAGTGACTGGGGATCCTGCATATTGTGAATGATGAGTCGTGTCTCTGTATAATGTGATCATCTACATACAATGAGCGAGGAGTGACTGGGGATCCTGCATATTGTGAATGATGAGTCATGTCTCTCTATAATGTGATCATCTACATACAATGAGCGAGGAGTGACTGAGGATCCTGCATATTGTGAATGATGAGTCGTGTCTCTGTATAATGATATCATCTACATACAATGAGCGAGGAGTGACTGGGGATCCTGCATATTGTGAATGATGAGCAGTGTCTGTATAATGGAATCATCTACATACAATGAGCGAGGAGTGACTGAGGATCCTGCATAATGTGAATGATGAGTCGTGTGTCTGTATAATGATATCATCTACATACAATGAGCGAGGAGTGACTGAGGATCCTGCATATTGTGAATGATGAGTCGTGTCTCTGTATAATGGGATCATCTACATACAATGAGCGAGGAGTGACTGAGGATCCTGCATATTGTGAATGATGAGTCGTGTCTCTGTATAATGGGAACATCTACATACAATGAGCGAGGAGTGACTGGGGATCCTGCATATTGTGAATGATGAGTCGTGTCTCTGTATAATGGGATCATCTACATACAATGAGCGAGGAGTGACTGGGGATCCTGCATAATGTGAATGATGAGTCGTGTCTCTGTATAATGATATCATCTACATACAATGAGCGAGGAGTGACTGAGGATCCTGCATATTGTGAATGATGAGTCGTGTCTCTGTATAATGAGATCATCTACATACAATGAGCGAGGAGTGACTGAGGATCCTGCATATTGTGAATGATGAGTCGTGTCTCTGTATAATGGGATCATCTACATACAATGAGCGAGGAGTGACTGAGGATCCTGCATATTGTGAATGATGAGTCGTGTCTCTGTATAATGGGAACATCTACATACAATGAGCGAGGAGTGACTGGGGATCCTGCATATTGTGAATGATGAGTCGTGTCTCTGTATAATGGGATCATCTACATACAATGAGCGAGGAGTGACTGGGGATCCTGCATATTGTGAATGATGAGTCGTGTCTCTGTATAATGGGATCATCTACATACAATGAGCGAGGAGTGACTGAGGATCCTGCATATTGTGAATGATGAGCAGTGTCTGTATAATGGGATCATCTACATACAATGAGCGAGGAGTGACTGAGGATCCTGCATATTGTGAATGATGAGTCGTGTGTCTGTATAATGTGATCATCTACATACAATGAGCGAGGAGTGACTGGGGATCCTGCATATTGTGAATGATGAGTCGTGTCTCTGTATAATGGGATCATCTACATACAATGAGCGAGGAGTGACTGAGGATCCTGCATATTGTGAATGATGAGTCGTGTCTCTCTATAATGGGATCATCTACATACAATGAGCGAGGAGTGACTGAGGATCCTGCATATTGTGAATGATGAGTCGTGTCTCTGTATAATGGAATCATCTACATACAATGAGCGAGGAGTGACTGAAGATCCTGCATATTGTGAATGATGAGTCGTGTGTCTGTATAATGGGATCATCTACATACAATGAGCGAGGAGTGACTGAGGATCCTGCATATTGTGAATGATGAGTCGTGTCCCTGTATAATGGGATCATCTACATACAATGAGCGAGGAGTGACTGAGGATCCTGCATATTGTGAATGATGAGTCGTGTCTCTGTATAATGGGATCATCTACATACAATGAGCGAGGAGTGACTGAGGATCCTGCATATTGTGAATGATGAGTCGTGTCTCTCTATAATGGGATCATCTACATACAATGAGCGAGGAGTGACTGAGGATCCTGCATATTGTGAATGATGAGTCGTGTCTCTCTAAAATGTGATCATCTACATACAATGAGCGAGGAGTGACTGAGGATCCTGCATATTGTGAATGATGAGTCCTGTCTCTGTATAATGGGATCATCTACATACAATGAGCGAGGAGTGACTGGGGATCCTGCATATTGTGAATGATGAGTCGTGTGTCTGTATAATAGGATCATATACATACAATGAGCGAGGAGTGACTGAGGATCCTGCATAATGTGAATGATGAGTCGTGTCTCTGTATAATGGGATCATCTACATACAATGAGCGAGGAGTGACTGGGGATCCTGCATATTGTGAATGATGAGTCGTGTCTCTGTATAATGATATCATCTACATACAATGAGCGAGGAGTGACTGAGGATCCTGCATATTGTGAATGATGAGTCGTGTGTCTGTATAATGTGATCATCTACATACAATGAGCGAGGAGTGACTGAGGATCCTGCATATTGTGAATGATGAGTCGTGTGTCTGTATAATGGGATCATCTACATACAATGAGCGAGGAGTGACTGAGGATCCTGCATATTGTGAATGATGAGTGGTGTCCCTCTATAATGTGATCATCTCCATACAATGAGCGAGGAGTGACTGAGGATCCTGCATAATGTGAATGATGAGTCGTGTCTCTGTATAATGGGATCACCTACATACAATGAGCGAGGAGTGACTGGGGATCCTGCATATTGTGAATGATGAGTCGTGTCTCTGTATAATGGGATCATCTACATACAATGAGCGAGGAGTGACTGAGGATCCTGCATATTGTGAATGATGAGTCGTGTCTCTGTATAACGGGATCATCTCCATACAATGAGCGAGGAGTGACTGAGGATCCTGCATATTGTGAATGATGAGTCGTGTATCTGTATAATGGGAACATCTACATACAATGAGCGAGGAGTGACTGAGGATCCTGCATATTGTGAATGATGAGTCGTGTCTCTGTATAATGGGATCATCTACATACAATGAGCGAGGAGTGACTGAGGATCCTGCATATTGTGAATGATGAGCAGTGTCCCTGTATAATGGGATCATCTACATACAATGAGCGAGGAGTGACTGGGGATCCTGCATATTGTGAATGATGAGTCGTGTCTCTGTATAATGGGATCATCTACATACAATGAGCGAGGAGTGACTGGGGATCCTGCATATTGTGAATGATGAGTCGTCTCTGTATAATGGGATCATCTACATACAATGAGCGAGGAGTGACTGGGGATCCTGCATATTGTGAATGATGAGTCGTGTCTCTGTATAATGATATCATCTACATACAATGAGCGAGGAGTGACTGGGGATCCTGCATATTGTGAATGATGAGTCGTGTCTCTGTATAATGGAATCATCTACATACAATGAGCGAGGAGTGACTGAGGATCCTGCATATTGTGAATGATGAGTCGTGTGTCTGTATAATGGGATCATCTCCATACAATGAGCGAGGAGTGACTGAGGATCCTACATACTGTGAATGATGAGTCGTGTGTCTGTATAATGGGATCATCTACATACAATGAGCGAGGAGTGACTGAGGATTCTGCATAATGTGAATGATGAGTCGTGTCTCTGTATAATGTGATCATCTACATACAATGAGCGAGGAGTGACTGAGGATCCTGCATATTGTGAATGATGAGTCGTCTCTGTATAATGGGATCATCTACATACAATGAGCGAGGAGTGACTGAGGATCCTGCATATTGTGAATGATGAGTCGTGTCTCTGTATAATGATATCATCTACATACAATGAGCGAGGAGTGACTGAGGATCCTGCATATTGTGAATGATGAGTCGTGTCTCTGTATAATGGGATCATCTACATACAATGAGCGAGGAGTGACTGGGGATCCTGCATATTGTGAATGATGAGTCGTGTCTCTGTATAATGGGATCATCTACATACAATGAGCGAGGAGTGACTGAGGATCCTGCATATTGTGAATGATGAGTCGTGTCTCTCTATAATGGGATCATCTACATACAATGAGCGAGGAGTGACTGAGGATCCTGCATATTGTGAATGATGAGCAGTGTCTGTATAATGGGATCATCTACATACAATGAGCGAGGAGTGACTGAGGATCCTGCATATTGTGAATGATGAGTCGTGTCCCTGTATAATGGGATCATCTACATACAATGAGCGAGGAGTGACTGAGGATCCTGCATATTGTGAATGATGAGTCGTGTCTCTGTATAATGGGATCATCTACATACAATGAGCGAGGAGTGACTGAGGATCCTGCATATTGTGAACGATGAGTCGTGTCTCTCTATAATGGGATCATCTACATACAATGAGCGAGGAGTGACTGAGGATCCTGCATATTGTGAATGATGAGTCGTGTCTCTGTATAATGGGATCATCTACATACAATGAGCGAGGAGTGACTGGGGATCCTGCATATTGTGAATGATGAGTCGTGCCTCTGTATAATGGGATCATCTACATACAATGAGCGAGGAGTGACTGAGGATCCTGCATATTGTGAATGATGAGTCGTGTCTCTGTATAATGGGATCATCTACATACAATGAGCGAGGAGTGACTGGGGATCCTGCATATTGTGAATGATGAGTCGTGTGTCTGTATAATGGGATCACCTACATACAATGAGCGAGGAGTGACTGAGGATCCTGCATATTGTGAATGATGAGTCGTGTCTCTGTATAATGGGATCACCTACATACAATGAGCGAGGAGTGACTGGGGATCCTGCATATTGTGAATGATGAGTCGTGTGTCTGTATAATGGGATCACCTACATACAATGAGCGAGGAGTGACTGAGGATCCTGCATATTGTGAATGATGAGTCATGTCTCTCTATAATGTGATCATCTACATACAATGAGCGAGGAGTGACTGAGGATCCTGCATATTGTGAATGATGAGTCGTGTGTCTGTATAATGATATCATCTACATACAATGAGCGAGGAGTGACTGAGGATCCTGCATATTGTGAATGATGAGTCGTGTCCCTGTATAATGGGATCATCTACATACAATGAGCGAGGAGTGACTGAGGATCCTGCATATTGTGAATGATGAGTCGTGTCTCTGTATAATGGGATCATCTACATACAATGAGCGAGGAGTGACTGAGTATCCTGCATATTGTGAATGATGAGTGTCATGTGTCTGGATGGTGGACTCACTGACATATAATGAGCGAGGAGTGACTGAGGATCCTGCATATTGTGAATGATGAGTCGTGTCTCTGTATAATGGGATCATCTACATACAATGAGCGAGGAGTGACTGGGGATTCTGCATATTGTGAATGATGAGTCGTGTCCCTGTATAATGGGATCATCTACATACAATGAGCGAGGAGTGACTGAGGATCCTGCATATTGTGAATGATGAGTCGTGTCTCTGTATAATGGGATCATCTACATACAATGAGCGAGGAGTGACTGAGGATCCTGCATATTGTGAATGATGAGTCGTGTCTCTGTATAATGGGATCATCTACATACAATGAGCGAGGAGTGACTGAGGATCCTGCATATTGTGAATGATGAGTCGTGTCTCTGTATAATGGGATCATCTACATACAATGAGCGAGGAGTGACTGGGGATCCTGCATATTGTGAATGATGAGTCGTCTCTCTGTATAATGGGATCATCTACATACAATGAGCGAGGAGTGACTGAGGATCCTGCATATTGTGAATGATGAGTCGTGTGTCTGTATAATGGGATCATCTACATACAATGAGCGAGGAGTGACTGAGGATTCTGTATATTGTGAATGATGAATGGTGTCTCTCTATAATGGGATCATCTACATACAATGAGCGAGGAGTGACTGGGGATCCTGCATATTGTGAATGATGAGTCGTGTCTCTGTATAATGGGATCATCTACATACAATGAGCGAGGAGTGACTGAGGATCCTGCATATTGTGAATGATGAGTCGTCTCTGTATAATGGGATCATCTACATACAATGAGCGAGGAGTGACTGGGGATCCTGCATATTGTGAATGATGAGTCGTGTCTCTGTATAATGGGATCACCTACATACAATGAGCGAGGAGTGACTGAGGATCCTGCATATTGTGAATGATGAGTCGTGTCTCTGTATAATGGGATCATCTACATACAATGAGCGAGGAGTGACTGAGTATCCTGCATATTGTGAATGATGAGTGTCATGTGTCTGGATGGTGGACTCACTGACATATAATGAGCGAGGAGTGACTGAGGATCCTGCATATTGTGAATGATGAGTCGTGTCTCTGTATAATGGGATCACCTACATACAATGAGCGAGGAGTGACTGAGGAATCTGCATATTGTGAATGATGAGTCGTGTCTCTGTATAATGGGATCATCTACATACAATGAGCGAGGAGTGACTGGGGATCCTGCATATTGTGAATGATGAGTCGTGTCTCTGTATAATGGGATCATCTACATACAATGAGCGAGGAGTGACTGGGGATTCTGCATATTGTGAATGATGAGTCGTGTCCCTGTATAATGGGATCATCTACATACAATGAGCGAGGAGTGACTGAGGATCCTGCATATTGTGAATGGTGAGTCGTGTCTCTGTATAATGGGATCATCTACATACAATGAGCGAGGAGTGACTGAGGATCCTGCATATTGTGAATGATGAGTCGTGTCTCTGTATAATGGGATCATCTACATACAATGAGCGAGGAGTGACTGAGGATCCTGCATATTGTGAATGATGAGTCGTGTCTCTGTATAATGGGATCATCTACATACAATGAGCGAGGAGTGACTGAGGATCCTGCATATTGTGAATGATGAGTCGTGTCTCTGTATAATGGGATCACCTACATACAATGAGCGAGGAGTGACTGAGGATCCTGCATATTGTGAATGATGAGCAGTGTCTGTATAATGGGATCATCTACATACAATGAGCGAGGAGTGACTGGGGATCCTGCATATTGTGAATGATGAGTCGTCTCTCTGTATAATGGGATCATCTACATACAATGAGCGAGGAGTGACTGGGGATCCTGCATATTGTGAATGATGAGTCGTGTCTCTGTATAATGGGATCACCTACATACAATGAGCGAGGAGTGACTGGGGATCCTGCATATTGTGAATGATGAGTCGTGTCTCTGTATAATGGGATCATCTACATACAATGAGCGAGGAGTGACTGAGGATCCTGCATATTGTGAATGATGAGTCGTGTCTCTGTATAATGGGATCATCTCTATACAATGAGCGAGGAGTGACTGAGGATCCTGCATATTGTGAATGATGAGTCGTGTCTCTGTATAACGGGATCAAATACATACAATGAGCGAGGAGTGACTGGGGATCCTGCATATTGTGAATGATGAGTCGTCTCTCTGTATAATGGGATCACCTACATACAATGAGCGAGGAGTGACTGAGGATCCTGCATATTGTGAATGATGAGTCGTGTCTCTGTATAATGGGATCATATACATACAATGAGCGAGGAGTGACTGGGGATCCTGCATATTGTGAATGATGAGTCGTCTCTCTGTATAATGGGATCATCTACATACAATGAGCGAGGAGTGACTGGGGATCCTGCATATTGTGAATGATGAGTCGTGTCTCTGTATAATGAGATCACCTACATACAATGAGCGAGGAGTGACTGGGGATCCTGCATATTGTGAATGATGAGTCGTGTCTCTGTATAATGGGATCATCTACATACAATGAGCGAGGAGTGACTGAGGATCCTGCATATTGTGAATGATGAGTCGTGTCTCTGTATAATGGGATCATCTCTATACAATGAGCGAGGAGTGACTGAGGATCCTGCATATTGTGAATGATGAGTCGTGTCTCTGTATAACGGGATCAAATACATACAATGAGCGAGGAGTGACTGGGGATCCTGCATATTGTGAATGATGAGTCGTCTCTCTGTATAATGGGATCACCTACATACAATGAGCGAGGAGTGACTGGGGATCCTGCATATTGTGAATGATGAGTCGTGTCTCTGTATAATGGGATCATCTACATACAATGAGCGAGGAGTGACTGAGGATCCTGCATATTGTGAATGATGAGTCGTGTCTCTCTATAATGGGATCATCTACATACAATGAGCGAGGAGTGACTGAGGATCCTGCATATTGTGAATGATGAGTCGTGTCTCTGTATAATGGGATCATCTACATACAATGAGCGAGGAGTGACTGAGGATCCTGCATATTGTGAATGATGAGTCGTGTCTCTGTATAATGGGATCATCTACATACAATGAGCGAGGAGTGACTGAGGATCCTGCATATTGTGAATGATGAGTCGTGTCTCTCTATAATGGGATCATCTACATACAATGAGCGAGGAGTGACTGAGGATCCTGCATATTGTGAATGATGAGTCGTGTCTCTGTATAATGGGATCATCTACATACAATGAGCGAGGAGTGACTGAGGATCCTGCATATTGTGAATGATGAGTCGTGTCTCTGTATAACGGGATCAAATACATACAATGAGCGAGGAGTGACTGAGGATCCTGCATATTGTGAATGATGAGTCATGTCTCTGTATAATGGACTCACTGACATATAATGAGCGAGGAGTGACTGAGGATTCTGCATATTGTGAATGATGAGTCGTGTCTGTATAATGGGATCATCTACATACAATGAGCGAGGAGTGACTGAGGATCCTGCATATTGTGAATGATGAGTCGTGTCTCTCTATAATGTGATCACCTACATACAATGAGCGAGGAGTGACTGGGGATCCTGCATATTGTGAATGATGAGTCGTTTGTCTGTATAATGGGATCATCTACATACAATGAGCGAGGAGTGACTGAGGATCCTGCATATTGTGAATGATGAGCAGTGTCTGTATAATGGGATCATCTACATACAATGAGCGAGGAGTGACTGGGGATCCTGCATATTGTGAATGATGAGTCGTGTGTCTGTATAATGGGATCACCTACATACAATGAGCGAGGAGTGACTGGGGATCCTGTATATTGTGAATGATGAGCCGTGTCTCTGTATAATGGGATCATCTACATACAATGAGCGAGGAGTGACTGGGGATCCTGCATATTGTGAATGATGAGTCGTGTCTCTGTATAATGTGATCATCTACATACAATGAGCGAGGAGTGACTGGGGATCCTGCATATTGTGAATGATGAGTCGTGTGTCTGTATAATGGGATCACCTACATACAATGAGCGAGGAGTGACTGAGGATCCTGCATAATGTGAATGATGAGTCGTGTCTCTGTATAATGGGATCACCTACATACAATGAGCGAGGAGTGACTGGGGATCCTGCATATTGTGAATGATGAGTCGTGTCTCTGTATAATGGGATCATCTACATACAATGAGCGAGGAGTGACTGGGGATTCTGCATATTGTGAATGATGAGTCATGTCTCTCTATAATGTGATCATCTACATACAATGAGCGAGGAGTGACTGAGGATCCTGCATATTGTGAATGATGAGTCGTGTCCCTGTATAATGGGATCATCTACATACAATGAGCGAGGAGTGACTGAGGATCCTGCATATTGTGAATGATGAGTCGTGTCCCTGTATAATGGGATCATCTACATACAATGAGCGAGGAGTGACTGAGGATCCTGCATATTGTGAATGATGAGTCGTGTCTCTGTATAATGGGATCATCTACATACAATGAGCGAGGAGTGACTGAGTATCCTGCATATTGTGAATGATGAGTGTCATGTGTCTGGATGGTGGACTCACTGACATATAATGAGCGAGGAGTGACTGAGGATCCTGCATATTGTGAATGATGAGTCGTGTCTCTGTATAATGGGATCACCTACATACAATGAGCGAGGAGTGACTGAGGAATCTGCATATTGTGAATGATGAGTCGTGTCTCTGTATAATGGGATCATCTACATACAATGAGCGAGGAGTGACTGGGGATCCTGCATATTGTGAATGATGAGTCGTGTCTGTATAATGGGATCATCTACATACAATGAGCGAGGAGTGACTGGGGATCCTGCATATTGTGAATGATGAGTCGTGTCCCTGTATAATGGGATCATCTACATACAATGAGCGAGGAGTGACTGAGTATCCTGCAAATTGTGAATGATGAGTCGTGTGTCTGTATAATGGGATCATCTACATACAATGAGCGAGGAGTGACTGAGGATCCTGCATAATGTGAATGATGAGTCGTGTCTCTGTATAATGGGATCATCTACATACAATGAGCAAGGAGTGACTGAGGATCCTGCATATTGTGAATGATGAGTCGTGTCCCTGTATAATGGGATCATCTACATACAATGAGCGAGGAGTAACTGAGGATCCTGCATAATGTGAATGATGAGTCGTGTCTCTGTATAATGGGATCACCTACATACAATGAGCGAGGAGTGACTGGGGATCCTGCATATTGTGAATGATGAGTCGTGTGTCTGTATAATGGGATCATCTACATACAATGAGCGAGGAGTGACTGAGGATCCTGCATAATGTGAATGATGAGTCGTGTCTCTGTATAATGGGATCACCTACATACAATGAGCGAGGAGTGACTGAGGATCCTGCATATTGTGAATGATGAGTCGTGTCCCTGTATAATGGGATCATCTACATACAATGAGCGAGGAGTGACTGAGGATCCTGCATAATGTGAATGATGAGTCGTGTCTCTGTATAATGGGATCATCTACATACAATGAGCGAGGAGTGACTGAGGATCCTGCATATTGTGAATGATGAGTCGTGTCTCTGTATAATGGGATCATCTACATACAATGAGCGAGGAGTGACTGAGGATCCTGCATAATGTGAATGATGAGTCGTGTCCCTGTATAATGGGATCATCTACATACAATGAGCGAGGAGTGACTGAGGATCCTGCATATTGTGAATGATGAGTCGTGTCTCTGTATAATGGGATCACCTACATACAATGAACGAGGAGTGACTGAGGATCCTGCATATTGTGAATGATGAGTCGTGTCCCTGTATAATGGGATCATCTACATACAATGAGCGAGGAGTGACTGAGGATCCTGCATATTGTGAATGATGAGTCGTGTCTCTGTATAATGGGATCATCTACATACAATGAGCGAGGAGTGACTGGGGATCCTGCATATTGTGAATGATGAGTCGTGTGTCTGTATAATGGGATCACCTACATACAATGAGCGAGGAGTGACTGAGGATCCTGCATATTGTGAATGATGAGCAGTGTCTGTATAATGGGATCATCTACATACAATGAGCGTGGAGTGACTGGGGATCCTGCATATTGTGAATGATGAGTCGTGTCTCTGTATAATGGGATCATCTACATACAATGAGCGAGGAGTGACTGGGGATCCTGCATATTGTGAATGATGAGTCGTGTGTCTGTATAATGGGATCACCTACATACAATGAGCGAGGAGTGACTGAGGATCCTGCATAATGTGAATGATGAGTCGTGTCTCTGTATAATGGGATCACCTACATACAATGAGCGAGGAGTGACTGGGGATCCTGCATATTGTGAATGATGAGTCGTGTCTCTGTATAATGGGATCATCTACATACAATGAGCGAGGAGTGACTGAGGATCCTGCATAATGTGAATGATGAGTCGTGTGTCTGTATAATGGGATCACCTACATACAATGAGCGAGGAGTGACTGAGGATCCTGCATAATGTGAATGATGAGTCGTGTCTCTGTATAATGTGATCATCTACATACAATGAGCGAGGAGTGACTGGGGATCCTGCATATTGTGAATGATGAGTCGTGTGTCTGTATAATGGGATCACCTACATACAATGAGCGAGGAGTGACTGAGGATCCTGCATAATGTGAATGATGAGTCGTGTCTCTGTATAATGGGATCACCTACATACAATGAGCGAGGAGTGACTGGGGATCCTGCATATTGTGAATGATGAGTCGTGTCTCTGTATAATGGGATCATCTACATACAATGAGCGAGGAGTGACTGGGGATTCTGCATATTGTGAATGATGAGTCATGTCTCTCTATAATGTGATCATCTACATACAATGAGCGAGGAGTGACTGAGGATCCTGCATATTGTGAATGATGAGTCGTGTCCCTGTATAATGGGATCATCTACATACAATGAGCGAGGAGTGACTGAGGATCCTGCATATTGTGAATGATGAGTCGTGTCCCTGTATAATGGGATCATCTACATACAATGAGCGAGGAGTGACTGAGGATCCTGCATATTGTGAATGATGAGTCGTGTCTCTGTATAATGGGATCATCTACATACAATGAGCGAGGAGTGACTGAGTATCCTGCATATTGTGAATGATGAGTGTCATGTGTCTGGATGGTGGACTCACTGACATATAATGAGCGAGGAGTGACTGAGGATCCTGCATATTGTGAATGATGAGTCGTGTCTCTGTATAATGGGATCACCTACATACAATGAGCGAGGAGTGACTGAGGAATCTGCATATTGTGAATGATGAGTCGTGTCTCTGTATAATGGGATCATCTACATACAATGAGCGAGGAGTGACTGGGGATCCTGCATATTGTGAATGATGAGTCGTGTCTCTGTATAATGGGATCATCTACATACAATGAGCGAGGAGTGACTGGGGATTCTGCATATTGTGAATGATGAGTCGTGTCCCTGTATAATGGGATCATCTACATACAATGAGCGAGGAGTGACTGAGGATCCTGCATATTGTGAATGATGAGTCGTGTCTCTGTATAATGGGATCATCTACATACAATGAGCGAGGAGTGACTGAGGATCCTGCATATTGTGAATGATGAGTCGTGTCTCTGTATAATGGGATCATCTACATACAATGAGCGAGGAGTGACTGAGGATCCTGCATATTGTGAATGATGAGTCGTGTCTCTCTATAATGGGATCATCTACATACAATGAGCGAGGAGTGACTGAGGATCCTGCATATTGTGAATGATGAGTCGTGTCTCTGTATAATGGGATCATCTACATACAATGAGCGAGGAGTGACTGAGGATCCTGCATATTGTGAATGATGAGTCGTGTCTCTGTATAATGGGATCATCTACATACAATGAGCGAGGAGTGACTGGGGATCCTGCATATTGTGAATGATGAGTCGTGTCTCTGTATAACGGGATCAAATACATACAATGAGCGAGGAGTGACTGAGGATCCTGCATATTGTGAATGATGAGTCATGTCTCTGTATAATGGACTCACTGACATATAATGAGCGAGGAGTGACTGAGGATTCTGCATATTGTGAATGATGAGTCGTGTCTGTATAATGGGATCATCTACATACAATGAGCGAGGAGTGACTGGGGATCCTGCATATTGTGAATGATGAGTCGTTTGTCTGTATAATGGGATCATCTACATACAATGAGCGAGGAGTGACTGAGGATCCTGCATAATGTGAATGATGAGTCGTGTCTCTGTATAATGGGATCATCTACATACAATGAGCGAGGAGTGACTGAGTATCCTGCAAATTGTGAATGATGAGTCGTGTGTCTGTATAATGGGATCATCTACATACAATGAGCGAGGAGTGACTGAGGATCCTGCATATTGTGAATGATGAGTCGTGTGTCTGTATAATGGGATCATCTACATACAATGAGCGAGGAGTGACTGAGGATCCTGCATATTGTGAATGATGAGTCGTGTCCCTGTATAATGGGATCATCTACATACAATGAGCGAGGAGTAACTGAGGATCCTGCATAATGTGAATGATGAGTCGTGTCTCTGTATAATGGGATCACCTACATACAATGAGCGAGGAGTGACTGGGGATCCTGCATATTGTGAATGATGAGTCGTGTGTCTGTATAATGGGATCATCTACATACAATGAGCGAGGAGTGACTGAGGATCCTGCATAATGTGAATGATGAGTCGTGTGTCTGTATAATGGGATCATCTACATACAATGAGCGAGGAGTGACTGAGGATCCTGCATAATGTGAATGATGAGTCGTGTCTCTGTATAATGGGATCACCTACATACAATGAGCGAGGAGTAACTGAGGATCCTGCATATTGTGAATGATGAGTCGTGTCCCTGTATAATGGGATCATCTACATACAATGAGCGAGGAGTGACTGAGGATCCTGCATAATGTGAATGATGAGTCGTGTCTCTGTATAATGGGATCATCTACATACAATGAGCGAGGAGTGACTGAGGATCCTGCATATTGTGAATGATGAGTCGTGTCTCTGTATAATGGGATCATCTACATACAATGAGCGAGGAGTGACTGAGGATCCTGCATAATGTGAATGATGAGTCGTGTCCCTGTATAATGGGATCATCTACATACAATGAGCGAGGAGTGACTGAGGATCCTGCATATTGTGAATGATGAGTCGTGTCTCTGTATTATGGGATCACCTACATACAATGAGCGAGGAGTGACTGGGGATCGTGCATATTGTGAATGATGAGTCGTGTCTCTGTATAATGGGATCATCTACATACAATGAGCGAGGAGTGACTGAGGATCCTGCATATTGTGAATGATGAGTAGTGTCTCTGTATAATGGGATCATCTACATACAATGAGCGAGGAGTGACTGGGGATCCTGCATATTGTGAATGATGAGTCGTGTGTCTGTATAATGGGATCACCTACATACAATGAGCGAGGAGTGACTGAGGATCCTGCATATTGTGAATGATGAGCAGTGTCTGTATAATGGGATCATCTACATACAATGAGCGAGGAGTGACTGGGGATCCTGCATATTGTGAATGATGAGTCGTGTGTCTGTATAATGGGATCACCTACATACAATGAGCGAGGAGTGACTGAGGATCCTGCATAATGTGAATGATGAGTCGTGTCTCTGTATAATGGGATCACCTACATACAATGAGCGAGGAGTGACTGGGGATCCTGCATATTGTGAATGATGAGTCGTGTCTCTGTATAATGTGATCATCTACATACAATGAGCGAGGAGTGACTGGGGATCCTGCATATTGTGAATGATGAGTCGTGTGTCTGTATAATGGGATCACCTACATACAATGAGCGAGGAGTGACTGAGGATCCTGCATAATGTGAATGATGAGTCGTGTCTCTGTATAATGGGATCACCTACATACAATGAGCGAGGAGTGACTGGGGATCCTGCATATTGTGAATGATGAGTCGTGTCTCTGTATAATGGGATCATCTACATACAATGAGCGAGGAGTGACTGGGGATTCTGCATATTGTGAATGATGAGTCATGTCTCTCTATAATGTGATCATCTACATACAATGAGCGAGGAGTGACTGAGGATCCTGCATATTGTGAATGATGAGTCGTGTCCCTGTATAATGGGATCATCTACATACAATGAGCGAGGAGTGACTGAGGATCCTGCATATTGTGAATGATGAGTCGTGTCCCTGTATAATGGGATCATCTACATACAATGAACGAGGAGTGACTGAGGATCCTGCATATTGTGAATGATGAGTCGTGTCTCTGTATAATGGGATCATCTACATACAATGAGCGAGGAGTGACTGAGTATCCTGCATATTGTGAATGATGAGTGTCATGTGTCTGGATGGTGGACTCACTGACATATAATGAGCGAGGAGTGACTGAGGATCCTGCATATTGTGAATGATGAGTCGTGTCTCTGTATAATGGGATCACCTACATACAATGAGCGAGGAGTGACTGAGGAATCTGCATATTGTGAATGATGAGTCGTGTCTCTGTATAATGGGATCACCTACATACAATGAGCGAGGAGTGACTGAGGATCCTGCATATTGTGAATGATGAGTCCTGTCTCTGTATAATGTGATCATCTACATACAATGAGCGAGGAGTGACTGAGGATCCTGCATATTGTGAATGATGAGTCCTGTCTCTGTATAATGGGATCATCTACATACAATGAGCGAGGAGTGACTGGGGATCCTGCATATTGTGAATGATGAGTCGTGTCTCTGTATAATGGGATCATCTACATACAATGAGCGAGGAGTGACTGGGGATTCTGCATATTGTGAATGATGAGTCGTGTCCCTGTATAATGGGATCATCTACATACAATGAGCGAGGAGTGACTGAGGATCCTGCATATTGTGAATGATGAGTCGTGTCTCTGTATAATGGGATCATCTACATACAATGAGCGAGGAGTGACTGAGGATCCTGCATATTGTGAATGATGAGTCGTGTCTCTGTATAATGGGATCATCTACATACAATGAGCGAGGAGTGACTGAGGATCCTGCATATTGTGAATGATGAGTCGTGTCTCTGTATAATGGGATCACCTACATACAATGAGCGAGGAGTGACTGAGGATCCTGCATATTGTGAATGATGAGCAGTGTCTGTATAATGGGATCACCTACATACAATGAGCGAGGAGTGACTGGGGATCCTGCATAATGTGAATGATGAGTCGTGTCTCTGTATAATGGGATCACCTACATACAATGAGCGAGGAGTGACTGGGGATCCTGCATATTATGAATGATGAGTCGTGTCTCTGTATAATGGGATCACCTACATACAATGAGCGAGGAGTGACTGGGGATCCTGCATATTGTGAATGATGAGTCGTGTCTCTGTATAATGGGATCATCTACATACAATGAGCGAGGAGTGACTGAGGATCCTGCATATTGTGAATGATGAGTAGTGTCTCTGTATAATGGGATCATCTACATACAATGAGCGAGGAGTGACTGGGGATCCTGCATATTGTGAATGATGAGTCGTGTGTCTGTATAATGGGATCATCTACATACAATGAGCGAGGAGTGACTGAGGATCCTGCATATTGTGAATGATGAGCAGTGTCTGTATAATGGGATCATCTACATACAATGAGCGAGGAGTGACTGGGGATCCTGCATATTGTGAATGATGAGTCGTGTGTCTGTATAATGGGATCACCTACATACAATGAGCGAGGAGTGACTGAGGATCCTGCATAATGTGAATGATGAGTCGTGTCTCTGTATAATGGGATCACCTACATACAATGAGCGAGGAGTGACTGGGGATCCTGCATATTATGAATGATGAGTCGTGTCTCTGTATAATGGGATCACCTACATACAATGAGCGAGGAGTGACTGGGGATCCTGCATATTGTGAATGATGAGTCGTGTCTCTGTATAATGGGATCATCTACATACAATGAGCGAGGAGTGACTGGGGATTCTGCATATTGTGAATGATGAGTCATGTCTCTCTATAATGTGATCATCTACATACAATGAGCGAGGAGTGACTGAGGATCCTGCATATTGTGAATGATGAGTCGTGTCCCTGTATAATGGGATCATCTACATACAATGAGCGAGGAGTGACTGAGGATCCTGCATATTGTGAATGATGAGTCGTGTCCCTGTATAATGGGATCATCTACATACAATGAGCGAGGAGTGACTGAGGATCCTGCATATTGTGAATGATGAGTCGTGTCTCTGTATAATGGGATCATCTACATACAATGAGCGAGGAGTGACTGAGTATCCTGCATATTGTGAATGATGAGTGTCATGTGTCTGGATGGTGGACTCACTGACATATAATGAGCGAGGAGTGACTGAGGATCCTGCATATTGTGAATGATGAGTCGTGTCTCTGTATAATGGGATCACCTACATACAATGAGCGAGGAGTGACTGAGGAATCTGCATATTGTGAATGATGAGTCGTGTCTCTGTATAATGGGATCATCTACATACAATGAGCGAGGAGTGACTGAGGATCCTGCATATTGTGAATGATGAGTCGTGTCTCTGTATAATGGGATCATCTACATACAATGAGCGAGGAGTGACTGAGGATCCTGCATATTGTGAATGATGAGTCGTGTCTCTGTATAATGGGATCATCTACATACAATGAGCGAGGAGTGACTGAGGATCCTGCATATTGTGAATGATGAGTCGTGTCTCTGTATAATGGGATCATATACATACAATGAGCGAGGAGTGACTGGGGATCCTGCATATTGTGAATGATGAGTCGTCTCTCTGTATAATGGGATCATCTACATACAATGAGCGAGGAGTGACTGGGGATCCTGCATATTGTGAATGATGAGTCGTGTCTCTGTATAATGGGATCACCTACATACAATGAGCGAGGAGTGACTGGGGATCCTGCATATTGTGAATGATGAGTCGTTTGTCTGTATAATGGGATCATCTACATACAATGAGCGAGGAGTGACTGAGGATCCTGCATATTGTGAATGATGAGTCGTGTCTCTGTATAATGGGATCATCTCTATACAATGAGCGAGGAGTGACTGAGGATCCTGCATATTGTGAATGATGAGTCGTGTCTCTGTATAACGGGATCAAATACATACAATGAGCGAGGAGTGACTGGGGATCCTGCATATTGTGAATGATGAGTCGTCTCTCTGTATAATGGGATCACCTACATACAATGAGCGAGGAGTGACTGAGGATCCTGCATATTGTGAATGATGAGTCGTGTCTCTGTATAATGGGATCATATACATACAATGAGCGAGGAGTGACTGGGGATCCTGCATATTGTGAATGATGAGTCGTCTCTCTGTATAATGGGATCATCTACATACAATGAGCGAGGAGTGACTGGGGATCCTGCATATTGTGAATGATGAGTCGTGTCTCTGTATAATGGGATCACCTACATACAATGAGCGAGGAGTGACTGGGGATCCTGCATATTGTGAATGATGAGTCGTGTCTCTGTATAATGGGATCATCTACATACAATGAGCGAGGAGTGACTGAGGATCCTGCATATTGTGAATGATGAGTCGTGTCTCTGTATAACGGGATCAAATACATACAATGAGCGAGGAGTGACTGGGGATCCTGCATATTGTGAATGATGAGTCGTCTCTCTGTATAATGGGATCACCTACATACAATGAGCGAGGAGTGACTGGGGATCCTGCATATTGTGAATGATGAGTCGTGTCTCTGTATAATGGGATCATCTACATACAATGAGCGAGGAGTGACTGAGGATCCTGCATATTGTGAATGATGAGTCGTGTCTCTCTATAATGGGATCATCTACATACAATGAGCGAGGAGTGACTGAGTATCCTGCATATTGTGAATGATGAGTCGTGTCTCTGTATAATGGGATCATCTACATACAATGAGCGAGGAGTGACTGGGGATCCTGCATATTGTGAATGATGAGTCGTGTCTCTGTATAACGGGATCAAATACATACAATGAGCGAGGAGTGACTGAGGATCCTGCATATTGTGAATGATGAGTCATGTCTCTGTATAATGGACTCACTGACATATAATGAGCGAGGAGTGACTGAGGATTCTGCATATTGTGAATGATGAGTCGTGTCTGTATAATGGGATCATCTACATACAATGAGCGAGGAGTGACTGGGGATCCTGCATATTGTGAATGATGAGTCGTTTGTCTGTATAATGGGATCATCTACATACAATGAGCGAGGAGTGACTGAGGATCCTGCATAATGTGAATGATGAGTCGTGTCTCTGTATAATGGGATCATCTACATACAATGAGCGAGGAGTGACTGAGTATCCTGCAAATTGTGAATGATGAGTCGTGTGTCTGTATAATGGGATCATCTACATACAATGAGCGAGGAGTGACTGAGGATCCTGCATAATGTGAATGATGAGTCGTGTCTCTGTATAATGGGATCATCTACATACAATGAGCGAGGAGTGACTGAGGATCCTGCATATTGTGAATGATGAGTCGTGTCCCTGTATAATGGGATCATCTACATACAATGAGCGAGGAGTAACTGAGGATCCTGCATAATGTGAATGATGAGTCGTGTCTCTGTATAATGGGATCACCTACATACAATGAGCGAGGAGTGACTGGGGATCCTGCATATTGTGAATGATGAGTCGTGTGTCTGTATAATGGGATCATCTACATACAATGAGCGAGGAGTGACTGAGGATCCTGCATAATGTGAATGATGAGTCGTGTGTCTGTATAATGGGATCATCTACATACAATGAGCGAGGAGTGACTGAGGATCCTGCATAATGTGAATGATGAGTCGTGTCTCTGTATAATGGGATCACCTACATACAATGAGCGAGGAGTGACTGAGGATCCTGCATATTGTGAATGATGAGTCGTGTCCCTGTATAATGGGATCATCTACATACAATGAGCGAGGAGTGACTGAGGATCCTGCATAATGTGAATGATGAGTCGTGTCTCTGTATAATGGGATCATCTACATACAATGAGCGAGGAGTGACTGAGGATCCTGCATATTGTGAATGATGAGTCGTGTCTCTGTATAATGGGATCATCTACATACAATGAGCGAGGAGTGACTGAGGATCCTGCATAATGTGAATGATGAGTCGTGTCCCTGTATAATGGGATCATCTACATACAATGAGCGAGGAGTGACTGAGGATCCTGCATATTGTGAATGATGAGTCGTGTCTCTGTATAATGGGATCACCTACATACAATGAACGAGGAGTGACTGAGGATCCTGCATATTGTGAATGATGAGTCGTGTCCCTGTATAATGGGATCATCTACATACAATGAGCGAGGAGTGACTGAGGATCCTGCATATTGTGAATGATGAGTCGTGTCTCTGTATAATGGGATCATCTACATACAATGAGCGAGGAGTGACTGGGGATCCTGCATATTGTGAATGATGAGTCGTGTCTCTGTATAATGGGATCATCTACATACAATGAGCGAGGAGTGACTGAGGATCCTGCATATTGTGAATGATGAGTAGTGTCTCTGTATAATGGGATCATCTACATACAATGAGCGAGGAGTGACTGGGGATCCTGCATATTGTGAATGATGAGTCGTGTGTCTGTATAATGGGATCACCTACATACAATGAGCGAGGAGTGACTGAGGATCCTGCATATTGTGAATGATGAGCAGTGTCTGTATAATGGGATCATCTACATACAATGAGCGAGGAGTGACTGGGGATCCTGCATATTGTGAATGATGAGTCGTGTGTCTGTATAATGGGATCACCTACATACAATGAGCGAGGAGTGACTGAGGATCCTGCATAATGTGAATGATGAGTCGTGTCTCTGTATAATGGGATCACCTACATACAATGAGCGAGGAGTGACTGGGGATCCTGCATATTGTGAATGATGAGTCGTGTCTCTGTATAATGTGATCATCTACATACAATGAGCGAGGAGTGACTGGGGATCCTGCATATTGTGAATGATGAGTCGTGTGTCTGTATAATGGGATCACCTACATACAATGAGCGAGGAGTGACTGAGGATCCTGCATAATGTGAATGATGAGTCGTGTCTCTGTATAATGGGATCACCTACATACAATGAGCGAGGAGTGACTGGGGATCCTGCATATTGTGAATGATGAGTCGTGTCTCTGTATAATGGGATCATCTACATACAATGAGCGAGGAGTGACTGGGGATTCTGCATATTGTGAATGATGAGTCATGTCTCTCTATAATGTGATCATCTACATACAATGAGCGAGGAGTGACTGAGGATCCTGCATATTGTGAATGATGAGTCGTGTCCCTGTATAATGGGATCATCTACATACAATGAGCGAGGAGTGACTGAGGATCCTGCATATTGTGAATGATGAGTCGTGTCCCTGTATAATGGGATCATCTACATACAATGAGCGAGGAGTGACTGAGGATCCTGCATATTGTGAATGATGAGTCGTGTCTCTGTATAATGGGATCATCTACATACAATGAGCGAGGAGTGACTGAGTATCCTGCATATTGTGAATGATGAGTGTCATGTGTCTGGATGGTGGACTCACTGACATATAATGAGCGAGGAGTGACTGAGGATCCTGCATATTGTGAATGATGAGTCGTGTCTCTGTATAATGGGATCACCTACATACAATGAGCGAGGAGTGACTGAGGAATCTGCATATTGTGAATGATGAGTCGTGTCTCTGTATAATGGGATCATCTACATACAATGAGCGAGGAGTGACTGAGGATCCTGCATATTGTGAATGATGAGTCGTGTCTCTGTATAATGGAATCATCTACATACAATGAGCGAGGAGTGACTGAGGATCCTGCATATTGTGAATGATGAGTCGTGTCTCTGTATAATGGGATCATCTACATACAATGAGCGAGGAGTGACTGGGGATCCTGCATATTGTGAATGATGAGTCGTGTCTCTGTATAATGGGATCATCTACATACAATGAGCGAGGAGTGACTGGGGATTCTGCATATTGTGAATGATGAGTCGTGTCCCTGTATAATGGGATCATCTACATACAATGAGCGAGGAGTGACTGAGGATCCTGCATATTGTGAATGATGAGTCGTGTCTCTGTATAATGGGATCATCTACATACAATGAGCGAGGAGTGACTGAGGATCCTGCATATTGTGAATGATGAGTCATGTCTCTGTATAATGGGATCATCTACATACAATGAGCGAGGAGTGACTGAGGATCCTGCATATTGTGAATGATGAGTCGTGTCTCTGTATAATGGGATCATATACATACAATGAGCGAGGAGTGACTGGGGATCCTGCATATTGTGAATGATGAGTCGTCTCTCTGTATAATGGGATCATCTACATACAATGAGCGAGGAGTGACTGGGGATCCTGCATATTGTGAATGATGAGTCGTGTCTCTGTATAATGGGATCACCTACATACAATGAGCGAGGAGTGACTGGGGATCCTGCATATTGTGAATGATGAGTCGTTTGTCTGTATAATGGGATCATCTACATACAATGAGCGAGGAGTGACTGAGGATCCTGCATATTGTGAATGATGAGTCGTGTCTCTGTATAATGGGATCATCTCTATACAATGAGCGAGGAGTGACTGAGGATCCTGCATATTGTGAATGATGAGTCGTGTCTCTGTATAACGGGATCAAATACATACAATGAGCGAGGAGTGACTGGGGATCCTGCATATTGTGAATGATGAGTCGTCTCTCTGTATAATGGGATCACCTACATACAATGAGCGAGGAGTGACTGAGGATCCTGCATATTGTGAATGATGAGTCGTGTCTCTGTATAATGGGATCATATACATACAATGAGCGAGGAGTGACTGGGGATCCTGCATATTGTGAATGATGAGTCGTCTCTCTGTATAATGGGATCATCTACATACAATGAGCGAGGAGTGACTGGGGATCCTGCATATTGTGAATGATGAGTCGTGTCTCTGTATAATGGGATCACCTACATACAATGAGCGAGGAGTGACTGGGGATCCTGCATATTGTGAATGATGAGTCGTGTCTCTGTATAATGGGATCATCTACATACAATGAGCGAGGAGTGACTGAGGATCCTGCATATTGTGAATGATGAGTCGTGTCTCTGTATAATGGGATCATCTCTATACAATGAGCGAGGAGTGACTGAGGATCCTGCATATTGTGAATGATGAGTCGTGTCTCTGTATAACGGGATCAAATACATACAATGAGCGAGGAGTGACTGGGGATCCTGCATATTGTGAATGATGAGTCGTCTCTCTGTATAATGGGATCACCTACATACAATGAGCGAGGAGTGACTGGGGATCCTGCATATTGTGAATGATGAGTCGTGTCTCTGTATAATGGGATCATCTACATACAATGAGCGAGGAGTGACTGAGGATCCTGCATATTGTGAATGATGAGTCGTGTCTCTCTATAATGGGATCATCTACATACAATGAGCGAGGAGTGACTGAGGATCCTGCATATTGTGAATGATGAGTCGTGTCTCTGTATAATGGGATCATCTACATACAATGAGCGAGGAGTGACTGGGGATCCTGCATATTGTGAATGATGAGTCGTGTCTCTGTATAACGGGATCAAATACATACAATGAGCGAGGAGTGACTGAGGATCCTGCATATTGTGAATGATGAGTCATGTCTCTGTATAATGGACTCACTGACATATAATGAGCGAGGAGTGACTGAGGATTCTGCATATTGTGAATGATGAGTCGTGTCTGTATAATGGGATCATCTACATACAATGAGCGAGGAGTGACTGGGGATCCTGCATATTGTGAATGATGAGTCGTTTGTCTGTATAATGGGATCATCTACATACAATGAGCGAGGAGTGACTGAGGATCCTGCATAATGTGAATGATGAGTCGTGTCTCTGTATAATGGGATCATCTACATACAATGAGCGAGGAGTGACTGAGTATCCTGCAAATTGTGAATGATGAGTCGTGTGTCTGTATAATGGGATCATCTACATACAATGAGCGAGGAGTGACTGGGGATCCTGCATAATGTGAATGATGAGTCGTGTGTCTGTATAATGGGATCATCTACATACAATGAGCGAGGAGTGACTGAGGATCCTGCATAATGTGAATGATGAGTCGTGTCTCTGTATAATGGGATCATCTACATACAATGAGCGAGGAGTGACTGAGGATCCTGCATATTGTGAATGATGAGTCGTGTCCCTGTATAATGGGATCATCTACATACAATGAGCGAGGAGTAACTGAGGATCCTGCATAATGTGAATGATGAGTCGTGTCTCTGTATAATGGGATCACCTACATACAATGAGCGAGGAGTGACTGGGGATCCTGCATATTGTGAATGATGAGTCGTGTGTCTGTATAATGGGATCATCTACATACAATGAGCGAGGAGTGACTGAGGATCCTGCATAATGTGAATGATGAGTCGTGTGTCTGTATAATGGGATCATCTACATACAATGAGCGAGGAGTGACTGAGGATCCTGCATAATGTGAATGATGAGTCGTGTCTCTGTATAATGGGATCACCTACATACAATGAGCGAGGAGTGACTGAGGATCCTGCATATTGTGAATGATGAGTCGTGTCCCTGTATAATGGGATCATCTACATACAATGAGCGAGGAGTGACTGAGGATCCTGCATAATGTGAATGATGAGTCGTGTCTCTGTATAATGGGATCATCTACATACAATGAGCGAGGAGTGACTGAGGATCCTGCATATTGTGAATGATGAGTCGTGTCTCTGTATAATGGGATCATCTACATACAATGAGCGAGGAGTGACTGAGGATCCTGCATAATGTGAATGATGAGTCGTGTCCCTGTATAATGGGATCATCTACATACAATGAGCGAGGAGTGACTGAGGATCCTGCATATTGTGAATGATGAGTCGTGTCTCTGTATAATGGGATCACCTACATACAATGAACGAGGAGTGACTGAGGATCCTGCATATTGTGAATGATGAGTCGTGTCCCTGTATAATGGGATCATCTACATACAATGAGCGAGGAGTGACTGAGGATCCTGCATATTGTGAATGATGAGTCGTGTCTCTGTATAATGGGATCATCTACATACAATGAGCGAGGAGTGACTGGGGATCCTGCATATTGTGAATGATGAGTCGTGTCTCTGTATAATGGGATCATCTACATACAATGAGCGAGGAGTGACTGAGGATCCTGCATATTGTGAATGATGAGTAGTGTCTCTGTATAATGGGATCATCTACATACAATGAGCGAGGAGTGACTGGGGATCCTGCATATTGTGAATGATGAGTCGTGTGTCTGTATAATGGGATCACCTACATACAATGAGCGAGGAGTGACTGAGGATCCTGCATATTGTGAATGATGAGCAGTGTCTGTATAATGGGATCATCTACATACAATGAGCGAGGAGTGACTGGGGATCCTGCATATTGTGAATGATGAGTCGTGTGTCTGTATAATGGGATCACCTACATACAATGAGCGAGGAGTGACTGAGGATCCTGCATAATGTGAATGATGAGTCGTGTCTCTGTATAATGGGATCACCTACATACAATGAGCGAGGAGTGACTGGGGATCCTGCATATTGTGAATGATGAGTCGTGTCTCTGTATAATGGGATCACCTACATACAATGAGCGAGGAGTGACTGGGGATCCTGCATATTGTGAATGATGAGTCGTGTCTCTGTATAATGGGATCATCTACATACAATGAGCGAGGAGTGACTGGGGATTCTGCATATTGTGAATGATGAGTCATGTCTCTCTATAATGTGATCATCTACATACAATGAGCGAGGAGTGACTGAGGATCCTGCATATTGTGAATGATGAGTCGTGTCCCTGTATAATGGGATCATCTACATACAATGAGCGAGGAGTGACTGAGGATCCTGCATATTGTGAATGATGAGTCGTGTCCCTGTATAATGGGATCACCTACATACAATGAGCGAGGAGTGACTGAGGATCCTGCATATTGTGAATGATGAGTCGTGTCCCTGTATAATGGGATCATCTACATACAATGAGCGAGGAGTGACTGAGTATCCTGCATATTGTGAATGATGAGTGTCATGTGTCTGGATGATGGACTCACTGACATATAATGAGCGAGGAGTGACTGAGGATCCTGCATATTGTGAATGATGAGTCGTGTCCCTGTATAATGGGATCATCTACATACAATGAGCGAGGAGTGACTGAGTATCCTGCATATTGTGAATGATGAGTGTCATGTGTCTGGATGATGGACTCACTGACATATAATGAGCGAGGAGTGACTGAGGATCCAGTGTCTGGGAGCGATGACAGTCTTGTCTGTGAACGATGAAGTCGTCTCTCCAGCAGAGTCGGTCGTCGGTGTCGTGTCGATCGTCGTCATCTGTAGAGGAAAGGCTGGAAGTGGCTCTAATATACAGAGGAGTCTCAGGGGGGCGGGACTCCCTGGGGAGAAGCCCCGCCCACATACTCCAATCAGCTAATAAGATCCCTGCTGGAAACACAAAATGAAGAATGATTCATCCTGGCGGAGTCCTCCTCGTCACATTTCCTGCTTTATTATTTACAGGAGAACTCCTCATTAATATCTGCCGCATGAAGAGGAGGAACATTGTCATTACCTCTCCTCCTCACTCCTCATTCCAGTATAGTGCCCTTCTGCCCCCCCCTCCCCGTACTGTGCCCTCCTCATTCCAGTATAGTGCCCTTCTGCCCCCCCTTCCCTTTACTGTGCCCTCCTCATTCCAGTATAATGCCCTTCTGCCCCCCTCCCTGTACTGTGCCCTCCTCATTCCAGTATAATGCCCTTCTGCCCCCTTCCCTGTACTGTGCCCTCCTCATTCCAGTATAGTGCCCTTCTGCCCCCCTCCCCGTACTGTGCCCTCCTCATTCCAGTATAGTGCCCTTCTGCCCCCCCTTCCCCATACTGTGCCCTCCTCATTCCAGTATAGTGCCCTTCTGCCCCCCTCCCTGTACTGTGCCCTCCTCATTCCAGTATAGTGCCCTTCTGACCCCCCTTCCCCATACTGTGCCCTCCTCATTCCAGTATAATGCCCTTCTGCCCCCCCCTCCCTGTACTGTGCCCTCCTCATTCCAGTATAGTGCCCTTCTGCCCCCCTCCCTGTACTGTGCCCTCCTCATTCCAGTATAGTGCCCTTCTGCCCCCCCTTCCCCATACTGTGCCCTCCTCATTCCAGTATAGTGCCCTTCTGCCCCCCTCCCTGTACTGTGCCCTCCTCATTCCAGTATAATGCCCTTCTGCCCCCCCGTACTGTGCCCTCCTCATTCCAGTATAATGCCCTTCTGCCCCCCTCCCTGTACTGTGCCCTCCTCATTCCAGTATAGTGCCCTTCTGCCCCCCTCCCTGTACTGTGCCCTCCTCATTCCAGTATAGTGCCCTTCTGCCCCCCCTTCCCCATACTGTGCCCTCCTCATTCCAGTATAGTGCCCTTCTGCCCCCCTCCCTGTACTGTGCCCTCCTCATTCCAGTATAGTGCCCTTCTGCCCCCCCTTCCCCATACTGTGCCCTCCTTATTCCAGTATAGTGCCCTTCTGCCCCCCTCCCCATACTGTGCCCTCCTCATTCCAGTATAGGGCCCTTCTGCCCCCCTCCCCATACTGTGCCCTCCTCATTCCAGTATAATGCCCTTCTGCCCCCCTCCCTGTACTGTGCCCTCCTCATTCCAGTATAGTGCCCTTCTGCCCCCCTCCCCGTACTGTGCCCTCCTTATTCCAGTATAATGCCCGTTGTTCCCCCCTCCACCTTCCTCGTTCTGTGCCTTTTGTCTCCGCCCCCTTCCTCATTCTGTGCCCTTTGCCCCTCCCCCTTTGGTTTTCATCATGTGTTGTCATGATACTATGTATACTTTAGTAGTGGACAGTAGGGGTATAAATTTGTGTGGGCTGTAGGGGGGCCCCATGCTTTACCTTGCCCAGGGGCCCGTGGTGCTATTGAGATCAGACTGAAGGGCCACCTTCTCTGATGACCTAATGGACCTCCATTGTGTCCTAGAACCATCCTCACCTCCCGCTCCGGGTCCAAGTCATCCAACGTTGTGAAGACCATCTTCCGTCTCCTCGTTCTATGAAGGTCACTAGTCACCCAGGACTCAGAAATCTTCCATGTTTCCTCCACGGGAGGAATGAGGAATTGTCTGGTTGCTCCATGACGTCCTTGGTCACACCGGGCAGGAATCTGGTTGGATGAACATGTCCCATCTGGCCTATTCCTTCACCACCACCCCCATTCCTCCTCATGGTCTACTATCACCTCCTCATGGTCTACTATCACCTCCTCCTCATGGTTCTCTATCACCTCCTCCTCATGGTCTACTATCTCCTCCTCCTCATGGTCTACTATCACCTCCTCCTCATGGTTCTCTATCACCTCCTCCTCATGGTCTACTATCTCCTCCTCCTCATGGTCTGCTATCACCTCCTCATGGTCTACTATCTCCTCCTCCTCATGGTCTGCTATCACCTCCTCATGGTCTACTATCTCCTCCTCCTCATGGTCTACTATCACCTCCTCCTCATGGTCTACTATCACCTCCTCCTCATGGTCTACTATCACCTCCTCCTCATGGTCTACTATCTCCTCCTCCTCATGGTCTACTATCACCTCCTCCTCATGGTCTACTATCTCCTCCTGCTCTGCTTATGGTCTACTATTGGATCCTTCTCTGCCTCTTCTCCCAGCAGTCCATGGTCCATCGTGCCTATTCCTCCCCCCTCATGGTCTACTATCAGCTCCTGCTCTGCCTCTTCTACCAGCAGTCCATGTCCCATTTGGCCTATTCCTTCACCCCCCCCCTCCTCCTCATGGTCTACTATAAGCTCCTGCTCTGCTTATGGTCTACTAACACCTCCTGCTCTGCCTCTTCTCCCAGCAGTCCATGGTCCACCTTGCCTATTCCCCCCCCCCCCCCATGGTCTACTAACACCTCCTGCTCTGCCTCTTCTCCCAGCAGTCCATGGTCCACCTTGCCTATTCCCCCCCCCCCCCATGGTCTACTAACACCTCCTGCTCTGCCTCTTCTCCCAGCATTCCATGGTCCACCTTGCCTATCCCTTCATCCCTCATGGTCTACTATTAGCTCCTGCTCTGCCTCTTCTCCCAGCAGTCCATGGTCCACCTTGCCTATTCCTCCCCCCCCCCCCTATGGTCCACTATCACCTCCTGCTCTGCCTCTTCTCCCAGCATTCCATGGTCCATCTTGCCTATCCCTTCATCCCTCATGGACTACTATTGGATCCTTCTCTGCCTCTTCTCCCAGCAGTCCATGTCCCACCTTGCCTATCCCTTCATACCCCCCCAACCACACACACACACACACACACATGGTCTACTATCACCTCCTGCTCTGTCTCATCTACCAGCAGTCCATGGTCTATCATGACTATTCCCCCCTCCCCCATTATCTGCTAACAGCACCTGCTCTGCCTCTTCTCCCAGCAGTCCATGGTCCACCTTCCCTATCCCTTCATCCCTCATGGTCTACTGTCACCTCCTGCTCTGCCTCTTCTCCCAGCAGTCCATGTCCCGCCTTGCCTATTCTTTCACCCCCCCCCCCCCCCCCATGGTCTACTATCACCTCCTGCTCTGTCTCTTCTCCCAGCAGTCCATGGTCCATCTTGCCTATTCTTTCACCCCCCCCCCCCCATGGTCTACTATTAGCTCCTGCTCTGCCTCTTCTCCCAGCAGTCCATGGTCCACCTTGCCTGTCCCTTCATTTCTCATTATCCACTATCAGCTCCTGCTCTGTCTCTTCTCTCAGCAGTCCATGCTCTATCATGCCTATCCCTTCATCTCCCATGGTCTACTATTACCTCCTGCTCTGCCTCTTCAACCAGCAGTCCATGGTCCATCATGCCTATCCCTTCATCCCTCATGGTCTACTATCAGCTCCTGCTCTGCTTCTTCTCCCAGCAGTCCATGGTCCATCATGCCTATCCCTTCATCCCTCATGGTCTACTATTAGCTCTTGCTCTGCTTCTTCTCCCAGCAGTCCATGGTCCATCAAGCCTATCCCTTCATCCCTCATGGTCTACTATCAGCTCCTGCTCTGCCTCTTCTTTCAGCAGTCCATGGTCCATCAAGCCTATTCCCCCCCCCCCCCCATGGTCTACTATCAGCTCCTGCTCTGCCTCTTCTTCCAGCAGTCCATGGTCCACCTTGCCTATTCCTTCATCCCTCATGGTCTACTATCAGCTCCTGCTCTGCCTCTTCTTTCAGCAGTCCATGGTCCATCAAGCCTATTCCCCCCCCCCCCCCCATGGTCTACTATCAGCTCCTGCTCTGCCTCTTCTTCCAGCAGTCCATGGTCCACCTTGCCTATTCCTTCATCCCTCATGGTCTACTATCAGCTCCTGCTCTGCCTCTTCTTTCAGCAGTCCATGGTCCATCAAGCCTATCCCCCCCCCCCCCCCCATGGTCTACTATCAGCTCCTGCTCTGCCTCTTCTTCCAGCAGTCCATGGTCCACCTTGCCTATTCCTTCATCCCTCATGGTCTACTATTAGCTCCTGCTCTGCCTCTTCTCCCAGCAGTCCATGGTCCACCTTGCCTATCCCTTCATCCCTCATGGTCTACTATCAGCTCCTGTTCTTCCTCTTCTACCAGCAGTCCATGGTCCACCTTGCCTATTCCTTCTTCTCTCATGGTCCACTATCACCTCCTGTTCTTCCTCTTCTCCCAGCAGTCCATGGTTCACCTTGCCTATCCCTTCATTCCTCATGGTCCACTATTAGATCCTACTCTGCCTCTTCTCCCAGCAGTCCATGGTCCACCTTGCCTATTCCTTCACCCCCCCATGGTCTGCCTCTTCTAGCCGTGGTCCATGGCCAATCCCCTTTTCCGCACCAGAACCTATTTCCCACTCTGCCTCGTCTAGCCCCCATGATCAGCTCTAGCTCCGACTCCCGGTAGGTTCTCTCTGTTGCCATCTCATCCTCACAATCTGAAAGACATGCCAGCGCCTTGACCATACTTGCCACTCGTTCCTCATTACAGCCCATTTACCAAAAAACCAACATGGAATCCTGCTTTGTACCATCAATGGGATTTTATTTATTTGTTATTATATCCGGCTTTATTCAGACATTCTATGTAGCAAATTACATGGAGACGTTCGGTTTATGGAGATGTTCGGTTTATGGAGACGTTCGGTTTATGGAGATGTTCGGTTTATGGAGATGTTAGGTTTATGGAGATGTTCCTTTTATGGAGACGTTCGGTTTATGGAGATGTTCATTTTATGGAGACGTTCGGTTTATGGAGACGTTCCTTTTATGGAGACGTTCGGTTTATGGAGATGTTCATTTTATGGAGATGTTCAGTTTATGGAGATGTTCCTTTTATGGAGACGTTCGGTTTATGGAGACGTTCGGTTTATGGAGATGTTCATTTTATGGAGACGTTCGGTTTATGGAGATGTTCGGTTTATGGAGATGTTCCTTTTATGGAGACGTTCGGTTTATGGACATGTTCATTTTATGGAGACGTTCGGTTTATGGAGACGTTCGGTTTATGGAGACGTTCGGTTTATGGAGATGTTCGGTTTATGGAGATGTTCCTTTTATGGAGACGTTCGGTTTATGGAGATGTTCATTTTATGGAGACGTTCGGTTTATGGAGACGTTCATTTTATGGAGATGTTCGGTTTATGGAGATGTTCCTTTTATGGAGACGTTCGGTTTATGGAGATGTTCATTTTATGGAGATGTTCGGTTTATGGAGATGTTCCTTTTATGGAGACGTTCGGTTTATGGAGATGTTCGGTTTATGGAGATGTTCGGTTTATGGAGATGTTCCTTTTATGGAGACGTTCGGTTTATGGACATGTTCATTTTATGGAGACGTTCGGTTTATGGAGATGTTCGGTTTATGGAGACGTTCGGTTTATGGAGATGTTCGGTTTATGGAGATGTTCGGTTTATGGAGATGTTCCTTTTATGGAGACGTTCGGTTTATGGAGATGTTCGGTTTATGGAGATGTTCATTTTATGGAGATGTTCAGTTTATGGAGATGTTCATTTTATGGAGATGTTCGTTTTATGGAGATGTTCGGTTTATGGAGATGTTCGGTTTATGGAGATGTTCGGTTTATGGAGATGTTCATTTTATGGAGACGTTCGGTTTATGGAGACGTTCGGTTTTTGTCACATCTATATTACTTCCCTATTTCTCAGTGGATATCATCCTTTCACGTGTCAATAGATCATCAAACGTAGGCATGAATATTCTCTCCAGATACACAATATTGCCCCAAGTATTGGCCCCGCCCTCCCAATCATGTGATTCAGGTGTTCCAATCCCCTCCCAATCATGTGATTCAGGTGTTCCAATCCCCTCCCAATCATGTGATTCAGGTGTTCCAATCCCCTCCCAATCATGTGATTCAGGTGTTCCAATCCCCTCCCAATCATGTGATTCATGTGTTCCAATCCTCTCCATATCATGTGATTCAGGTGTTCCAATCTCCTCCATATCATGTGATTCATGTGTTCCAATCCCCTCCATATCATGTGATTCAGGTGCTCCAATCCCCTCCATGGTCCCAGGTGTATACAATCATCCCCTAGGCATGCAGACTGCAACTGCAACAGTCGCCAACTGTCTGCAGAGTCAATAGCTAAAGACCTCCAAACTTGGTGTGGCCTTCAGATGAGCCCAACAACAGTGCGTAGAGAGCTTCATGGAATGGGTTTCCATGGCCGAGCAGCTGCATCCAAGCCTTCCATCACCAAGTGCAATGCAAAGCGTCAGATGCTGTGGTGTAAAGCACGCCGCCACTGGACTCTAGAACAGAAGATTGTGTTCTCTGACCAATCACGCTTCTCTGTCTGGCAATCCGATGGACGTGTCTGGGTTTGGTGGCTGCCAGGAGAACGGTACTTGCCTGACTGCATTGTGCCAAGTGTAAAGTTTGGTGGAGGAGGGATTAAGGTGTGGGGTTGTTTTTCAGGGGTTGGGCTTGGCCCCCTAGTTCCAGTGAAGGGAACTCTTATGGCGACATTTTGGACAATTTCATGCCCCCAGCTTTTTGGGAAGAGTTTGGGGACGGCTCCTTCCTGTTCCAACATGACTGCCCACCAGTGCACAAAGCAAGGTCCATAAAGACATGGAGGAGCCAGTTTGGGGTGGAGGAACTTGACTGTCCTGCACAGAGTCCTGACCTCAACCCCATAGAACACCTTTGGGATGAATTAGAGCGGAGACTGCGAGCCAGGCCCCCTCCCCCGACATCAGGCCCCCTCCCCCGACATCAGTGCCTGACCTGACAAATGTGCTTCTGGAAGAATGGTCCAACCTTCCCATAGACACCCTCCTAAACCTTGTGGACGGCCTTCCCAGAAGAGTTGAAGCTGTTATAGGTGCAAAGGGCGGGGCCAACTCAATATTGAACCCTACGGACTAAGACTGGGGGGCCATTAAAGGTCATGTGCGTGGAAAGGGCGGGGCCAACTCAATATTGAACCCTACGGACTAAGACTGGGAGGCCATTGAAGGTCATGTGTGTGGAAAGGGCAGGGCCAACTCAATATTGAACCCTACGGACTAAGACTGGGGGGCCATTAAAGGTCATGTGCGTGGAAAGGGCGGGGCCAACTCAATATTGAACCCTACGGACTAAGACTGGGAGGTCATTAAAGGTCATGTGTGTGGAAAGGGCGGGGCCAACTCAATATTGAACCCTACGCACTAAGACTGGGAGGCCATTGAAGGTCATGTGAGTGGAAAGGGCGGGGCCAACTCAATATTGAACCCTACGCACTAAGACTGGGAGGCCATTGAAGGTCATGTGTGGGGGAAAGGGCGGGGCCAACTCAATATTGAACCCTACGCACTAAGACTGGGAGGCCATTGAAGGTCATGTGTGGGGGAAAGGGCGGGGCCAACTCAATATTGAACCCTACGGACTAAGACTGGGAGGCCATTGAAGGTCATGCGCGTGGAAAGGGCGGAGGCCCAATACTTGGGGCAATATGGTGTATATTGAATAGCAGTGGTCATCAGCTCTACAGGTCTAAGTCCAAAAGGCTCCAAATATATTTCCGGGTCTCATGTAGATGTTCTCCTGTCCCGCGTTCGCTGCCTTAATCCAAAACTACTTTCATGAAAGCCGGTGTGATGAAGAAAAGCACCTACCTCATACCAACATGGCACCCAAGCAGCATGCCTTTTGGTGGCCCCATAGAGTTGATGACCGCAACTATTCAATAGATGACCATTTGTATTCACATATTCTACATACACGATATCAGCAGTTGGCTTTCCACCGAAATGAGATTCAGGAGTCATGATTTGTTCTTCCAAGTTGAAGGCCAAGCAAGTCGTTCCCCCCCCAGCATCAGCTTAACGTGCTCTCCACCTACAAATCTAGAGAACACGGTGAATGCCCGTTGCCGGATTTCTTCTGTCCTTCTACAAATCTATAGAACACAGTGAATGCCCGTTGCTGGATTTCTTCTGTCCTCCTACAAATCTATAGAACACGGTGAATGCCCATTGCCGGATTCCTCCTGTCCTACAAATCTAGAGAACATGGTGAATGCTCATTGCTGAATTTCTCCTCTCTCCGTCTACAAATCTAGAGAACATGGTGAATGCCCATTGCCGGATTTCTCTCAGTTTCCCTCTCCCCTTACAAATCTATAGAACACGGTGAATGCCCATTGCTGGATTTCTCTCAGTTTCCCTCTCCCCTTACAAATCTATAGAACACGGTGAATGCCCATTGCAGGATTTCTCTCAGTTTCCCTCTCCCCTTACAAATCTAGAGAACATGGTGAATGCCCATTGCCAAATTTCTCCTCTCCACCTACAAATCTAGAGAACATGGTGAATGTCCGTTACCGGACTTCTCTCGGTTTTGGTCTTCACCTACAAATCTAGAGAACATGGTGAATGCCCGTTGCCGAATTTCTCCTCTCCGCCTACAAATCTAGAGAACATGGTGAATGTCCGTTGCCGGATTTCTCCCAGTTTTCCTCTCCACATACAAATCTAAAGAACATGGTGAGAGCCCGTTGCCGGATTTCTCCTCTCCACCTACAAATCTAGAGAACATGGTGAATGTCCGTTACCGGACTTCTCTCGGTTTTGGTCTTTACCTACAAATCTAGAGAACATGGTGAATGCTCGTTGTCGGATTTACCTCAGTTTTGGTCTCCACCTACAAATCTAGAGAACATGGTGAATGCTTGTTGTTGGATTTCCCTCAGTTTTGGTCTCCACCTACAAATCTAGAGAACATGGTGAATGCCCATTGCCGAATTTCTCCTC